>NC_064853.1:95025344-95325344 GCF_024139225.1 Suncus etruscus
GGTGCTATCCAGGGGACTATGTCTGATGGTAGGGTCCAAACATTGACCTCCTGCATACAGAGCCTGTGTACAATCTGCTTTGCAGAGTATTCTCTTCACCTCTGGTTTCTGGGTTTTATATTTTAATACCAATTGTAGAGACTCAGCAAACTCACGGTCCATATTTTTCTCTGTACCAGGGTGCTCTGGACTTGCTCTTTTGCCCCCACTTCAGCTAGGCTGATCCAAGACATTCATTGTCTGTGTTTAATTATAAAAGCAAGATGGAGGGAGACTGTTTGGTCTGCAAAATGCCAACAAAGCAGGGATACTCAGTGTTCCAAAAACACAGAATGGGGTGTCCCAGATAGCTCTCAAGCATATTCAGTGAGCAATGGTGATGGGGCTGGCTGGGAGTCATTTTTGAAGGAAGAAACTATATTTCTCAGCATACCTTTCAAGACTGGCTTTCACAGAGGGCCCAATCCCAGGAGTCTCGTATGAGGGACAGACAAGTGAACTTGGAATTTAATGGATGGACAAGTGAACGGGTCATGGCAGGCATTTGAACATGGTACAAAAATGCTAGAGAATAAACTTGAAGAAAAAATCTCTGTAGCTGACTCAGGGATTAACTAAAAACCCAACAAACATGTGTTAAGTGGTTTCTCTGTTCCCGACACAGCCCAAGGCCTTCTATGACTCCTTCCTACGGGAAAATATCTAGTGAGGTCAGTCTTCTCTTCATCCTCCTTCTTCCCCTTCTCCTCCTTCTCCCCAACCCCTTTTCCCTCTTTCCCCTTCTCCTTTCTCTTTTCTTCTTCTTCTTCTTCTTCTTCTTCTTCTTCTTCTTCTTCTTCTTCTTCTTCTTCTTCTTCTTCTTTTCTTCTTTTTTCTTCTTCTTCTTCTTCTACTTCTACTTCTTCATCTTCTCCTCTTTCTCCTCCTCCTTCTTCTCCTTCTCTTCCTCCTCCTCCTTCTTCTTCTTCATCTTCTCCTCCTCCTCCTTCTCCTTCTCCTTCTCTTCCTCCTCCTTCTTCTTCATCTTCTTCTCCTTCTCCTCCTCCTTCTTCTACTTCTTCATCTTCTCCTCCTCCTCTCCTTCTCCTCCTCCTTCTTCTCCTCCTCCTCCTTCTTCTTCATCTTCTCCTTCTCCTTCTCTGCCTCCTCCTCCTCCTCCTCCTTCTTCTTCTCCTCTTCCTTCTCCTCCTCCTCCTCCTTCTTCTACTTCTCCTCCTTCTCCTCCTCCTCTCCTCCTCCTCCTCCTTCTTCTCCTTCTTCTTCATTTTCTTCTTTATCATCTTCTTCTCCTCCTCCTCTCCTCCTCCTTCTTCTCCTTCTCCTCCTCCTCCTTCTTTTTCATCTTCTCCTTCTCCTCTCCTCCTCCTTCTTCTCCTCCTTCTTCTCCTCCTCCTCCTTCTTCTCCTCCTCTTCCTCCTCCTCCTTCATTTTCTTCCTCCTCCTCCTCCTCCTGCTGCTCTTTCTCCTCTTCCTCCAGCTCCTCCTCTTCCTGCTTCTCTTTTGCTCCTCTTCCTCCTGGTTTCTCTTTTGGCGGAGTCGGGGGGGGGGGGCACACCTGAAATTGTTCAGGGCTTACTCCTGTCTCTGCACTCAGGGTCCTTTCCCGGAAGGTTTGGTTGACCACATGGGGTTCCAGGGACCAAAACCCAAGTTAACTGTGTACAAGCAAAGTGCCCTACCTGCTGAATCTCCAGTCTTCCTCCTCATATATTTTTTTATTAACTTACTATGGGATACAGTGTTAAAAAGTTGATATTAAGTTTCAGCCATATAATGTTCCAACACCCATCTCTTCACCAGTGTTCATTTCCCTATACCAATTTTCCAAGTTTTCTTTCGTTGACCCTTCAACCTGCTTCAATGCAGATATCACCTTGTTTTTTTTCCCCAGTGGAGAATCACTTGGCAGAGCTCAGTGGTGTTAAGGGGCCTGTGCAGTGCTGGGATTCAAACTTGGGGCTTTGCATGTTTGACCTGCTGACCATGTGTTCTAATAATTGACCTATTTACTGGGTCCAGGTTTGGTGCTTATTGTTGTTTTTTATAAGTGGGAACAGAAGCACCAGCTGTCTATAAAAATAGATACAATCTTCACATTTAGCAGAATTTGTTGCCATTGCATTTAATAAAATGCTAAGACATAAAATATAAATTTCTGAACCAGGCTTGTGGCTCAGTGGTTAAGCACTAAATCTGCATGTCAGACCCTGAGTTTGCTCCCCCAAACAGAAACAAAAATTAAAATGAAAAGTATAGGTGGGGAGCTAAGTGAGGGAAGCTCTGCATGCAGAGACAAGAAATCACACAGCAGTGGTCCTGGGAAGGTCTGGACTCTCAACTTTATAGGAGTGTGATGGGTGAGAGCAGGAAGAAATAGCACGAGAGGCCAGGAAGACAGAGATAACAGCATATCACATACCTAGGATGTGTAAGGCTCTTGAGAGATAGTACAGGGACTAGGGCTTTTGTCTTGTACATGGCTGACTCTGGTTCAATCCCCAGCACTACATATGGTTCCCTGAGCACCAACAGGATGTGTCACTTCTGAGTAGAGAGCCAGGAGTAGCTCCTGAACCACTGAACCAATGGGAGTGTTTCCCCCAAAATAAAATTTTTGGAGATTGAATCCATGGGTTATTGTGGTTGACTGAATGTGGAGCTGTCTTTGAGGAAGGATTAATCCTTGATGTCTGATTTTGGAACTGCCAAGGCCAAACGTGTGCATAGAAAGATAGTGTTTGTGAGAGCAGAAGGTAAGAGGTGATTGCTCTGGGGGTGTCCAAGGAACTTGAAAGTGCTTTGGGGGGGCTTTGCTGGGGGAATAGGACTGGCCATTGGCCTCTGCACCATTGCCTCTGCCCAATCCTACAGACTGTCTCCCTGGGACACGATGACAGGAAATATTAGATGGAGGAATGTGGAACTGGCACGGCTGAGGGTGATTAATGCAGAAGAAATGAAGTCAGTGTTGGATGGCAACAGCCCCAGATACTGTTAGACACAGCAGAAGTGATCAAAGAGGATGGGATCAAGGTGGTAATGGATGTTCCGAACATTCACTTGGTGAGATGCTATTCCTAAGTGGTTGGAAAAGAGAAGAATTCAATAAAGGCCTGGCTAGCTTTGATTTTTGTGTCAACTTTTATTTCAAGACAATGACATTTGTGAAACAGTCATCATAATCATTGATTCCACATTTCTTGGATACCTACTGTGTGCCAACCTTCTTAAGAACTGTTGGGGATATGTAGAAACAGAAGACACAAGGCCCTGCCTTGACCAGAGAGACAATACAGAGGAAGAGCACTTGCCTTGCATGTAGCCAACCCTGGTTCAATCTCTGGTGCCTCATCTGGTCCACCAAGCACATTCAAGAGTGTTCTGAGCACCACTAGCATGTCACCAAAAAAACACATAAAATCAAAAAGTCCTGCCTTGAGATCACTATCTGGAGAAAGGTAGAGAGAAATTGGACAGAAAAAAAGAGAAGTTATGTCATAATTGGGAATCTACTAACTTGCACCTTCATGCCAATAAGGAAAGGGCTCAGACACACAGCCTGATTGGTAAAGCAGCAGTGGGACTGAGAACTTTCTGGAGCAGATCAATAGAAAATGCCAGTAGTATGATAGAGAGAACTGAGCCTAGAAAAGTCTGGGAGGTGATGGCTCAAAAGGCTGGAGGGTCCAAGGGAGTCCCGGATGCAATCATCAAACCAACTTGCCTCCTGAGTTCTAAAACCTTAGGCTTGATCCAGCACCACTGGGTGTGATTCTCCCAAAGAAAACAATAACAACAACAACTAAACATTAAAAAAGAGAGATAGTGGTGGGTTGGAGAGATAGTACAGCAGGTAGGATGCTTGCCTTGCATACAGCTGTTTTGGGGCCATACCTCAGTTTGGTTCCTGACATCCCATATTGTCTCCTAAGCACCCTAGGAGTAATTCCTGAATGCAGGGCCAAGAGCCCTAAGCACCACCAGGCATGATTCCAAAACAAAACAATAAAAAAAAAAAAAAAGGAGAGACATTGGTAAAGAAAAAGAGGGAATGATGAGAACACTCAGGAAAAAGTGACATCTTTTCTCAAGGTGGGGGAAGCAAGGTAGGCAAGTGGCTTTGGGCCTTAGGTATGCACAGAGTTCACGACAGGGGACTGCCAGCCTATCTGAGGAGTTGCAAGGAGGGAAAGAGCAAGAGACAGATTCACAAGGCAGCTGGGGCCCAGATAGTGTCGAGCAGGCTGGACTCAGGATTTTCAGCTTTCACTCTGAATGACATGGATGCTTTTGAAGGATTTTTGAAGTGGGAGGGACACGATTTGACGTGTATTTTAATGAGCTCCAGCTGGCTGCTGGCTTGAACACACAGGACAGGAAGAGAGAGGAGCAGCAGGGAGCTGTGGACAACCCCTCAGCAGGGCCTAGGTGAGAAGAGATGCAGCTGGGCAGGGGAGGCTCATGGAAGTGAGAAGTGGTCAGCCCCCAGATGTGTGCGGGGATCCAACCACATTTGCCAGCAGCGCAGATGTGAGTGGGAAGTGAAAGGCTGTGGGTTTCTGTGTTGAGTAATGGGAAGGGGCTGGCCATAGACTGAGCAGGGAAAGGCTGGGGAGAGCACAGCTGGGCATCAAGTTCACCTTTTTCATGTGAACATGGGTGTGAAGGTGCAGAATCCCCCAGTAGTAGGCCCTGGACCTTTCAACGAGCCCTGATCACAGAGGCTAAGTCTGAGTGCTGAATGACTTGCCTGAATCTGGCCCAGCCAAGTGACAGAACTGGTTCACACACCTCCACTAGATTCAAGCCGCCCACTCCAGACCACACAGTCTCAGGGCCCGAGTTATGGTACAGCAAACAGGGTGCTTACCTTGCACACAACTGACCCTGGTTCCATCACTGCACTTCCTATGGTCTCCCAAACTTCTTCAGGAGTGATCCCTGAGTACAGAGCCAGGAGTAAGTCCTGAGTACAGGTGGGTGTGGACCCCCCCAAACAACCAAACAGACCACATTGTCCCAGAAAACTGCCTATGCCTACCCCACCCAGGGGCCAGACAAACTGGGCTGGAAGCAGCTCAGGATGCACTTTACTGATGCTCCCAGTGACAAGAGAAACCAGGAAATGCCACGGAGGCTCTCAGCTCATCTGTGTACCACTGAGACAGCTCCGATTCTCAGGTTGCTTTACCTGGACATTTGTGGTAAAAAAAATAGGGCTTGTATGCATGGTGCCTGAGGTTGAACCCTGGAGCTGAACTGACAGAGTATGGACACTGCAGATCCATTCTGGAATCTGTTTCAAGCAAGTGCCTTAGTTTGGAAAAAAAAACCAAACATACAAACAACCCCCCAAAACAAGAAAACAAAAAGAAAATCATGGTAGTATTGCCTGTGATAATATATATAGTATAGATAATAAATTATCTAAAATATGTTTTTCAATGATCCTAGGGTTAAAATAGTTAATTTACATTTTCACATAAAACTCTGGACTTTTGCCGTTTCTTTCTTTCTTTTTTCTTTGTTTCTTTGTTTCTTCGTTTCTTTCTTTCTTTCTTCCTTTCTTCCTTCCTTCCTTCCTTTCTTTCTTTCTTCCTTTCTTCCTTCCTTCCTTCCTTTCTTCCTTCTTTTCTTCCTTTCTTCCTTCCTTCCTTTCTTCCTTCCTTCCTTCCTTCCTTCCTTCCTTCCTTCCTTCCTTCCTTCCTTCCTTCCTTCCTTCTTCCTTCCTTCTTCCTTCCTTTCTTTCTTTCTTTCTTTCTTTCTTTCTTTCTTTCTTTCTTTCTTTCTTTCTTTCTTTCTTTCTTTCTTTCTTTCTTTCGTTATACCTGGCTGCTCTCAGGGCTAACTCCTGGCTCTGCACTCAGAAATCACTCCTGGCAGGCTTGGGGGAGCCATATGGGATGCTGAAGATAGAACCCTGGGTGGCTGTGTGTGAGGCAAATACCGTTACGCTATCGCTCTGGCCCCTGTCATTTCTTAAAAAGATGAGATGCTAATCTCAGCAACCCTAAGATAGAGCCCCCTATGCTCATCTTTGAGATGAGAAGCTGAGAAGCTGCTGCTGCTGCTGCTGCCACCTCTTTGGGGACAGAGACACAAGCTCCCACTACCCAGCCCACTCCCATCAGCATCCCTGGGCTTCATCTGTTCCTCTCTTACCTGACACCTTGGGCATTCATGTTTGTAGACCTTGGAGTAGAGGCTCAGAACATGTTGAGAAGAGCCCAGCTGGTGAGTCATGCCAGGGCTGTCGATTTTATCCTCAGTAATAAAAAAAAATGGCTAAAGGTTATTAAACAGTGGAACAGATCATGAACACAAGATGGAATGGATGGGAGAGGATTAAAGGCGATGTTGGGGGCACTGGTTCAGGAGAATTCCCTTCTGGCTGAAGTAGCAGTTTTTCCGGGGGTAGGTTGGGCCAAGGTGTTGAGCACTGCACTTGGAGTCTAAAGATCACAATAGAGGTTTCCCTTTCATACATTCACTGCCACCGCCCCAGTCATTCCTTTTTGTTTTGTCTTTGGGCCACACCTGGCAGTGCTCAGGATTTACTCCTGGCTCTGCACTCAGGAATTACTCCTGGCAAGCTTAGGAGACCATATGGGATACCACCCGCCCCATCCTCCAGCAATTCTCGACTAAATTCAACAAAGAACAAAACTATCTTGAAGACCGGGAGGAAACACAGCAGTCAGGACACAGGCCACCAACACAGGTTTGACTCCTAGCACTACATGTTCCCTGAGCATGGCTTAATGTGGCATCTGGAAGCCCTCAGCCCTGGGTATCCCCAGCAGTGCAGACAGAGTCTCCAAGAACTACCACATCCTTGGGCCTTTGCACTGAACCACTAGTCTGGCTGTCAGTTTGAGAATCACCGGTGGGGCCCCCTGGTCTTTGAACCACTGCTCTGGAGATTCCAACCCCAGGGTCCCTCCCCAAACATACAGTATCAAATACACACCACCATAAAGGGAAGAAAAAGAACATAAACTGAGGTCTAAATCTTGGTTTTGCCCTTGTCTTCCTGGCAAATCACTTAACTGCTCAGAGTCTCAGCTTCCTCCACAGTCAATGAGGGAATGAGATGACCTAATTTTCGGAGCAGTTGTGAGCACTGAGTGAAGAAAGGTGTTTGCATGTGTTTGAAGATGGTACAGGTCCCAGGGAGAGTAGAGGATTACGAGGATTGATATTTTAGGAAGATCCCATATGTGAGGCTTCACTCTGAGAATGTCAGGTATTTAGAAGCTACATAACTAACCCCCACACCCCCAACATAAAACCAACTACTATATTGGGTGCTTTTTTTTTTTTTTATCAAGGACAGGCCACTTCAAACTACACAAACAAGACTTGTGTTTGTGTAGCATAAGGACTTGTGTCCCCTATTGCCTGAGTCCCTCACTCCAACAAACTAAAAACATCAAAAGCAGAAACAAACAAGCATGAATAAGAGCAAAAAATAAAAATTCAACATGGGGTCTGAGCTGAATTTGGCTTCAGGGTTGGGTGGGACACAAATCCTCAGGTTCCTGTAAAAAGTATCTCCTAATTTAGGGATGAAGGCTGTACCATTAGCCTGGTTTCAGCCTCTCCTGCCTCTCCTCTCTGCCTTTTCTCCCCTCCGCCTGTCTCCAGCCCTGCAATTCATCACAGCTCTGTGTCCATGCCCTTTATGACCGAGTCTCTCTACAGTACTGCTTTTGCATTTTGATGTTAAAACAATATTTTACCCACTATATGACAGTACTTGGAGCCTTTGCAAAGGCCTTTCACATCTGTTATTTCATTTGATCTTTGCCAGGTCGCTGTCAGGTAGGCAAGGAAGGTATTATTAGCAAGGGTGAAAGTCAAAATATTTAACAGCCTATACTGAATGGGTCCAACCAATCGAAATGGATTCAGGCCCTAGCCTGGAAGAGGAACCTGGAGGCACCCTGACTCAGTTAGTGGGGGGTGGGGGACATAGTGGGAGGAGGGACAAGAATAGTGAAGGTATCTGAGTCACATGAGAGCAAAGACAGGGTAGAGTGGAAAGGTGCAGATGTGAAGTGACTTTTTACCAAGCTGTCTGGAAGCATTTCTGTTTCTCAAGCTTTAGATAACTGCTCTGGTCTTTACAGTTGATTGATGTGGAAATTGAGAACCTGGGAAATAAACAATTGCCAAGGGTAAGAGGTGAAAAGTGGATAACAATTGAAATTCTCTAATTCCTCAGGCAGAAAGGTTTTTCATACTACTTCCAGGAATGCTGGGTCAAGGCAAGGTTTTGCTTCTCACTTTCCTCAGGTCAGCAGGCTGAAGAGAATTGGCCACTGCTTTGAAATCTGACCCTTGACTTCACACTCCTTATCACTATGCCTCCTTATCTACTCACTCTATCCTTTGTCTCCCTTGCAAGTGTCAGGATTCTGCTTCCCAGTTCCTTCCATTGACTCTCTCACCCATAATTTCCAGGGACTTATCTCCACACCTTCACTATTGACCAGAAAATCCCTGAGGCTCATTTCCCACTGAACATCACCCCAAGTATTCATCTCCTCATGTATTCACCTCCTCAGTATTTCACCTCAACTTGTCAACTGTCCCAAAGAGACCTCACCACATTCTCCTCCCAAACCTGCTCTCACCTGTGCCTGCTAGTGGCAACAACAAAGGTCCTCCACGAATCTCTCCACCAAGCCACATGGAGCCATCCAACATGGTAGACCATGCCTAGGTAAGTGCACCATAACTTCTTCCTGATGCTTTGGGAACCCAATAATGGACATATGACTCAGTTCTGAAGACTGTGCTCAGGCAGCCCATGGTCCGTCTTTAAGACAGTAATCCCATCTTTCTTTCTTTGTGCTGTCATGTTCATTTTGAGGTAAATATTATTTACATTTTTGTTAGATTAGTACTGTTTTCAAAAGACAGATTGTTCTACTCGGTATATAATGAAAAACAAATGACTACCTGTTGTTTTTATTTCCTTCCCACTTCAGATTCATACTTCAAGGAGGTCATTGCTTTCAAAGTTTGGTTTGTTTGCTTTTGTTATTTCTCCAAGTATTCCCCCTCTATTTTTCTAAAGCTTAAATGCTTACACTGTGATTTTAGAATTTTTTTTCCTATTTTAAACATTATCCATTAACATCTACTTCAGATGAGATTCTGTTCCCTCTGTATCCTTTACACCCACCAGTGTTTCTCAACCCAGGGCCATGTGGCCCTCCTGTGAGCCTCTAGGAGATTTTCAAGGAGCCAAGATGAAAGTCACATAAATAAGGGGAAAGGGCACAGGGATTCATTAGTAGGATGATGGGACTACAGCAAAGAAACAAGGGGGGGGTGTCTGGACAAGGTTGAGAAACTCTGCCTTAGATCTTCCTAAGACATGGACTCTTCCTTTCTAGCTGCCAACATCTATATTCTGTAGTGAAGATTGTGGAGTCTGCCCTTCCAAGTGACAAACAAACATTTCAGGAAATGGATACAGCCTCCCCAGCCCCAGTGGTTTCCAGCTAACCCTCAATGGACCCTCAGCACTAGATGTCTATTACCTCAGCCCCGACCCCTTCAGGAAGCTTAAATCTGAGTCAGTGTTGTGCCTCATTGCCCAGAGTACTCCCCGTAGTGGGTGCCACATTCACACACAAAAGTTGAGCTTAATCACATGTTCTTTATTGGTGGTGTCCCCTTCCCTACATCACTTTCCCATTTCTGAGTGTCTCTCTCATTTCTCTTCAACTATTTGCGGCCAGATCCTTGGGTTAGGGTGTGCCTCTGGGGAAATCCAAAGTAAGAAAACTTTCATGAGAGGAGAGAATATGTCTTTCTTATGGTTCTTTTTCCTGAACACGCACGCGCGCGCACACACACACACACACACACACACACATTCTTTCAATATTGTTGAAGTATGTTTTTTCACTATATCAACATTCAGTATTTACATTATCACTATGTAAATATTGCTCACAGCTGAGTCACATAAACTATGATTACATCTTCTTTAAAAAAAAAAGTATTTTCTCCCTTAAGTTACTACTTCTCTCTCTGTTTAGTTTCCTGTGTATTTATTACTGGTTCAACCCAGACTGCATCATAGGTTAGAAATCTCTCACTATAGTCAGATAAATTAGGTTATCCATGCATATGTTCCATTAGTTTCCTGGAAACATCGCTCCTGAAACCTTTTTATGTTTCTTTTTTTCTATTCTAGTTTTCTTTCCTAGTTTACTGCACAACTTTCATTCCAGTAATTCTTCCATGAATCTTTCTGGAAAGATATTTAGTCTTTCTTTATATTGGTTTGTCCCTCTCATTTGGGTCCCGTATGTTATTACTTGATTTATTTTCCCATTACATACTTTAACAGCTCTATAAGAATAGGCTCTTCAGAATCAAGTGTTTGAAATCTGGAATATCTGCAGATAAGTTTGTTTCTGTTTTACTAACAGTCTACCTTGATAGAGAATTCAAGATGCAAAACAGGTTTTGGAAGACATTGCTCTATTATATTCAAGGTTTCATCCAATATTGTTGTTTGCTTTTTATAACTAATTTATTTAAATCATATGTTTGTTATATATGTAAAGATTGCATAAATAAATATTTTGTTAAGTATATATGTTTTGGTATTAAATGTTTCATAATTAACCCCATTGTATATTTTATCAATTTTCTTTTTAAATGTTATTGAGGTATATTCTTCAGCTTATAGATTCAAGTGTACTGCTTGATTATTTTTATTATATTTACTAAATTGTATAGCTAACAACACACCAGTTTGGAATACTTTTACCACCCAAGTGGTAAGACACTCTTCATGTCTTTTATAAAGATACTTTTGAAGAGCCTAATCATTCTGAATCCCAATGTTTTGTATATGGTATGATTTTTCCTTTGGAAGTCTTGGGAATTTGTTCTTTCTTTTTAAAATTATAAATGGTTTGGGGCCAGAGTGACAATAGAGTGGGTAGGGCATTTGCCTTGCAGACGGTCAACCTGGGTTTAATCCCCGGCATCCCATGTAGTCCCCAGACTGTCAGAAGTGATTCCTGAGCACAGAGCCAGGAGTAACCCTGAGTGGTACCAGGTTGTGGCCCCTAAACCATAAACAAATAAATAGAATTATGTATGGTTTTAGTAGTGTTCAAGTTCATAGCTCTGATGTATAAAGTTACTGCACCCTTCCACCCTCCCCAAAGTGCCCATGATCCTTTACTAATCTTACTTCACCTTTGGTCTTATCTCCATTCCCCATTACTCTTCTCTCCCCTGTTTGTCAATTAGTTTTGCAATCCAAGACCAAGACTTCATCATTGTTCAATACTAACTAGTCCCTTGTTTTGTTTCTCTATGTACTAGAGATGAATGAGATCATCCAATATTTGTCCTTTCTCCCTCTGACTAATCTCACTTAACATGTTGTCCTCTAATTCTATAAAAAATGCAGCAAACTCTATGAATGCATACTTTTTTTTTGGTGGGGGGGGAGGTCACATTTGGCAGCACTCAGGGGCTACTCCAGGCTCTACACTCAGAAATTGCCCCCGGCAGGCTTCGGGGACCATATGTCCTTCTGCATGCAAGACAAATGCCTTACCACTGCGCTATCTCTCTGGCCATGATTGCATACTTTTAAAACATTTGTATAGTGTTCCATAGTGTATATAAACTACATTGGGAATGTTCCTGTACATTGACTACTGCAGTAGTCAGTACAGTACTACAGCACTGCAGGAAACATAGGTGTATATGTACCTTTTTAAATGATTGTTTTTGTGTTTTGGGGATAGATGACAAGAAATGGAATTTCTGAGTTGTATAGAAGTTATATTCATATTTTCTTGAGAAATCTTCATATTTCTTTCAATAGAGTCTGAGCTAAATGACATTCCTACCAACAGTAGAGGACAATTCTTTTTTCACCGTATCCTGCAAATACTGGTGGACTGATCTTTCTGATACATGTTATGCTCACTGGAGTGTGATGATATCTCATTGTTGTTTTATTTTCATTTTCCTAATAATTGTACTTATTGTACTTATTTCTGACACCTGAAATGCTACAAGGTTATGCTTTATACCGCTTTTTTTGATCTGGGAAAATTTTTGGATTATTTCTTAGATTCCTTTGACTGGGAGTCGTGTTGTTCTAATATTGAGACTTCAGGAACAATGTGTTAAAGTATTGGCCTTTTGGGTAAAGTGTTATGCATAAAACTCAGTAAGTTGGAACTCTATGAAATACAGTTCCTAAAACCAGGGGGAAAGTGCCCATCATAGAGGCAGGCTGGTAGGTGAGAAGGAAATTGGGGACACTGTGAAGGGATTGGTGCTGAAATATTGACTGAAACCCAGTCACAGAAGATTCTGTAATTCACAGTGACTAAGTAAAAAAAAAGATAAAATGAAATAAAACCACAACTACTCTGTTAAAAATTTTTTGTTGTTTTACCTAGATATAGCTTCCTCTTTTATTCCAAATCTCTACACTTTTCACTCAATTTTAAGAAATTTGCTATTTTCATTTCCACGGGCCTTTTTATATTTTTCTCTGAAGGTTATTTTCTTTCTTTTTCTATAGCTGCCTAATCTTAGGTATAACTGTTTATCTCTCCAGGGTATTGATTATGTTGTTACAATTTTTTTCCCTCTCCAGTTGTCTGTTTCCCTTTGTCCATTAATCTGTCTCATTTTTTCTCTGTCTTTGATCGAGACCTATTTTTTTTTTTTTCAGTATGAGCATGGGGCTCTGCAAAGCTCACTGAACTCTCTTGGGGGAGGGCTGGCTGAGTGCTCGGACATGCCATTTCCCAGGAGGGATATCTAGTAGAAGTAGATCTTTCCTGGGGTCTCCCCATTCATGCTACTTCTCTTGAGTCATTTGATTTCTCCAGCAGATATTTTCCCAACCTCTTTCTTTTCATGTAGCTTGGTTTTCAATATTTGGAAATCCACATTGTTCAGGATAATGAATTTCACATAGACCCTTATTTTTCAGCATGTTGTCTTACCTTTCCCATCTGCTTTACTGTTACATATATTTTGGGTGGGGATGATCTTTGGACCAAACCCAGCAGTGCTCAGAAGTTATTCTCGAGTCTGTGCTCAAGAGTGACATGGGACAATATGTGGCACTGTGGATGGAACTAGAATCTGCAGCATGCAACATAAGTGCCTTATTTCCTGTACCATCTTGCTTGCCATGCCTTTCCCAAGTCCTAGATCTCTCTCCTTCAGCTCTTCACAGAAACCAGTATTATATGGGGCAGGGTATAAGAAGCCCCTACCTACAAGGGCTGGGAGAGAAGAAACAGATTTTTAACTCATCCTGAATCATCACCCAACTCTATTCCATGAGCATCAGAGTTACTTTTTATTTCTACTTTCTTTTTGGGGGGAGTTTTGTTTTTCCATATCAAACTGGTTTCCTTGAAAGGTTTTCTGCTCTTGCTGGCCCTGCAGGCAGCCTTGTTATCTTTACTGTCTGTTAATACTCATCTAACTAGTCATCTTCTAGCATTTTTTGACATCTTCCAACAGCAACCATCTCTGCTCTTGTGGTTGACATTTTATTACTTTGCTGTCATATTTAGAACAGTGTCAAATGCATGTGTTTCATTTGCCAAGCCTAGCCAGAAATTCCCTTCGAGTGCTGTAGTCACACTCTTAAGCGTGACTCACATGCTTGAGGACTTCTTACTGGTCCTCAAACAAGCAAGATCTTTCTGAGCCCCTTATCTTGCCAATACATTTCTGGAATGCTCCACACCTTCCTTTCAAGGTCAGTCTTTTACTTGTCTCTCTAGCTCTCGTTTATTGTGCCCTCTTTTCTTCCCTCTGTGTGGTGGATGCTGTAATGACCAGGACTTGTACATGCGCCTGTGAGTGGTACTTGTACACTTGGCTGCAGTGCTCAAAAAAGTGTGCACTTCTTTAATGCTTGCACATGAGCTCAGGGTCTGAGTAGAGGCGTTCAAGACACTGTCGTGGTGTTCCTCAGGGATGGTTTCTGTGCTCACATCTGTGCCTTTCAGAGTCGACCACGCTTCCTGGCCATGGAGTTTGCAATTTTGTTAGTTGTGGTATTCACTAAGGGTGACAGGCCTTATTGCAATGTTGCACATACCTAGCTGGGGGCAAAGAGAAATTGCTTGAAATTTCAGGGATCACAAATAATAAAGCTGTCAGGTTCAGATAGTAAAGGCTTCCAGGATCATGCTTGGCACATATGAGATACTGAGAATATGAACTTGTGATCTTTTATTTGCAAGATAGGAGTTCTAAGTCCTTGTGCTATCCCACCAGGCTCAAGATCAAGATCAAGCCCAGGTCTTTTGAATTAAAAGCAAGAGTTTACCCTGTTAAGCTATTTCTCTGGCTTTAATCTTTTTTTTGGGGGGGTGGTTGTATTAAGGTCTCTGAAGTACTGCTCAAGCTATCCAAGGGTCCCTTCCAGCAAGTCTTGGCCTATATGGTCAGTGGTTCAATGTGTGGATGCTGAGTACCAGGGGGTATCTGGGCCTCCCCACCAATGCTCTGGGGCCTCCTAGGTCACACCTGAAAGTACGCTGGAGCTCAATGCTTAGGGGACCACATGATACCAGGGATCATTAATTCCTGAGCACCACTGGCTATGGGCCAAAACCAAAATCAAACCAAATCAGGATAAAAATAATCAAATGTTTGCCCTTCTGTGTACATTTTATTTGCTTGTTTACAGTATTCTGGAAGACCATCCTGTCCTGCACTTCCAGAGGCCTGAGAGCTACTCCCATCAATGCTCTGCCTGGCAATGGGGACCTGACTGCTGGTGCCTGGCCAGGCATTGCATAATGCTTGGATCTGGTGGTGCTCAAAGACCATGAGGCCACCCTGGCAGTGCTCCAGGGGCTGACAGTGTCTCATCCAGTGAGATTTAGAGGGGGCATTTGGTGCCAGAGTTCAAATTCAGATCCTCACACATGCTCTGCCTGCACTCTGCCTTCTGGCCATATGTTCATTCTTCAAATGTGCCTTTTAACTGCATAGACTTCTAAAATTCCCAATGATTCTGCAAGGTAGAGTATTTGCTTCTATTTTTAGGCAGGAAAACCTAAGTTCCAAGGTGTTAAAACAACTTGCCCACAGGCCAACAATAGCAGGATGGGAACTCCAATCCTTTCCCCTGGCCCCCCACGGCTGTGCTTTCCTCCTCACTGCTATGTGTCAATTATCATTGTTGTCTTTGCCATATGAGCTTCACTACTGAACATTTTTCTTCTAACAGCATAAATCCCCCATTCTGAAAGGGAAGGGGCAGTGCGGTTATTCTGCTTGCTCAGGAATCTTGAACTTGGCCCCTTTTAGACCCATCACCTGTCATTTATGGGCCATTTACTCATTTGTTGCCAAACAATTAGAAGTAAATATTAGGGTCATGGGCTTTGGGGGCAAGTTTAAATCTGGACTCCTGGGCCAGAGACATAGTACAGGGGTGAAGGCACTTTCTTTGCATATAGCTGTATTTGTGCTAATGCTTATGGTCTCCCAAATATGATCACGTGTAGACCACAGAATCAGGTGGGCCTCTGAGCACTTCCAGGTGTGCCCCCTAAATCTGGAATCCTTTACATACTAATGACAAGTATGGACATGCTAATCTATTTCTTGCCTGCAAAACAGGCTTATCAATCTTAACTTATCAATCTTAACCAGGCTATGGTGAGAATCCAATGAGTTAAACTCACACATACTACTTAGAACAAAGTGTAGTCATCAATGCTGCCAATTAATTTCACTATTTTCCTCGCTGACTTAATCTTCACAATCACTTCACCAGGTTGGATTCTGAGGTTTTTTAAGTTTAGTTTAGTTTTTTTTTTTTTTTTTTTTTTTACCTTAATTTTGCAGTGGGGAACCTACCATGCAGATACAAAGTGAGGTGGGTCTGTTTTTCAAACTGTGTTCTCAGCCACTATGCTCCAATCAGAGATGCATGACATTTGAGGATGCCTTGCCTGCTTTGGAAATTTGGGACATTCATGCACCAGAAAACAGTGGACACTTCAGTCTCAATGAAGAGTGAAGGCGAGAAAAGCCAGCCTAGGCTCAGTCAGAAAATGTGGGCTCATGCCCTGCTTACTGGATGCCCCAATCCTCCACTCCCATCTCATTTCCCTCTTAGACTACAGTTGTGCTGGCCTTTTCCAAGAACTCTTTTGGTTGCCTTGCAAAGGTTCCCAGTAAAGTGTGGGTATTATGTCCTGAATGCCAGCACCATCTGGTGGTCATGGGCCATAACCCATGCTCATTGCTTCTACTGCCACCTGGTGGCCACTAGTGCCACACGAAATGTCCATGCATTTCAAAATTCTTCCACAAGATATAAAATGGACATGTTGCTGCTATATTTATAGCAACCTGACAAGCTAGGTAGGACATGTTCTGGTGATGATTTTTACTGACAAGAAGTATATGCTTCGGGGTGAATGGTATGAACTCACAGTGGTGATGCCAGACAAGCTGATTGGCTGTCAGAGCTGAGCTGAAAAGTTTCCGGGATACTTCTGAGATAGATTCTTCATAATGGTCATTTTCTTGAGTTTGAACAACCAAATGAGATTCAATAAATCACTCCATGTGTCAGAAGTAGGATTTGAACTCCGAATCTTTGATTTTGTTTCTCCCTTTTTTCAATAGATAGGGTAAGCACATCAGACAAGCAAGACTTCTACTCTCCAAAATTCTGTCATTTCTCTTGATGACAGAGTCCCTGATTTTTTTCCTAGTAGGGCTAATAGTTAGTGACTCAAAATAACGACAACATTTACCAGCTCCCCTTGCAGCTAAATGTAGGCAAGATGGATTTATGTAAGTTCAGAGTCTTTGAAGAGAGTGGGTATAACCTTTGTTGGTTATTTTAAAGAGATTACCAGTGATTCCATTTCTTAGGAAACACATCATTGTGTAAACCACCCTGTATATGGGCTAGAGCTAATGCTTTTAACAGAATGAAAATCCTAGTTTCCCCTTCCCACAAAAAAACAAGAGATCACTTTCAAGATCAGTTTACTAAAAATGGACACATCCATCTTGCTCACACTGCTGAATTTATCTCTTCCTTGCTTGTTATGATGAAACAGGCTGCCATGTTTTGGGTTGTCTTATGGAGAGGTCTACAGGGCAAGAAGCTGAGGGAACCTCTGGCCAATAACTAGTTGTAAATGGGGACTTACTTCCAACAATCTGCAGAGAAACCAATCCTGCCAGTCACTGCATAAGTAATCTTGGAAGCTGATTCTTCCCAGTTTGAGCCTGGTGGTGTTGAAACCTGGGCCAACACTTCAGCTGCCAAGTTATGGAAGACTCCAAGCCAAAGAAATCAGTTATGCCATGTCTGGATCATTAATATACAGATAATATATGTAAGATGATGAAGTTCTTACATAGCATGGAGTAAGTAACCTGCTTCTGTCCTTTTCTCTTTCTCACTCACTGAAAGGAGGACATGCTGGTTGGAGTAGATGACTTGGACCATGACACAGTGACATAGTCTTGGGAATTGAGGCCAACACAGAGGTGCAATGACATGGGAGTCTAGGTGTTGACACCAAAGAACAGTATAATTATTTAGGATTTTAATTCCTTCTTGGCTGAGTTCAATATTCCTTTCTCTTTTGTATTATAAAAATAGTGCATGTTATTTTTATGTAAGTAATATTATCTCTGCACAAACCAGTGTAAGTGGTCAAATCTACCTTTGATGTTCTTCTGGTCTTTGTCTGTTTTCTCTCTCTCTCTCTTTTTTACTCTTGTCCAGTGCCCTACTTCAGGGCCTGTCTGGGTTCTTTTTAGAGCTCAGATGTCAGCCCTGGACCTTGACTATTTTTTATTGACTTTCCATGGGTTTCCTGGGAAGCTTGTCAGTTTTAAAGGCTGATAAATGCTGTGCTTATTTGTTTGCTGGAGTTGGTGAGGAGAGGAAGGGCAGAGCTGGAGATAAAATATGCTGAACTGATTTTAGATGCTGGCATTTCTGAATCTAAAAGGATCAGAGGGAGAAATGATTAGAAATGATGAGATCTTCCAGGTTTCTCTCTCAACAAAATGCACATGGGCTTCTACTAAGTGTAAAACTAAAGGAAATTGGGTTGTGGGATGGCCCTAGAGCACCATGTGAATGAAATATGAGAGCAAACTATGGTGCTGAATACAAATTGGTGGGGGAATGTAAGTCTTGTTTTGTTTATGACTTGGGGAAAGCTGTTCTGATTTCTGAGTCCCCTACTTGTCCCTACCCTCCTCCCTCTTTTGTTATTGTTGTTGCTAGTCTAGTAATTCTTAAATATAAATTATGATTCTTGTGAAGGTTAGAATTTGGCCTTTTTAGTTCTCATAATTTATTTCTATTATATTTTCATAAATATTGCCCTTTTTTCAGTAACAGGGAATGATCCTAGGGCCTTGTAGTACTACTGAGCCACATCCCTGGCCCTCAATATTGCTTTTGTTATTATGTCTTCTTGACTAGAAATTAGGGTACATTTCTCACCTCTATGTTTTTGGCATCAAATATGGTGCTTGGCACATAGTGGATACTCATGAATAAGTGTGTACTCTACATAAGCATGTTATGTTTGGAGGCCATCCTGAGCTCAGTGTATACGTTACCCCTTTCACAAATCTGGAGGATCACTGCAGAACTCAGTCATTTACCTAATGAACACAAGGTGGGAGGGGCCAAAAGGCTGTCTTTGCATGTAAGAGCCCTGGATTTGACTTCCACCATTTAGTGATCCCCCAAGCAGTGAAAAATATAACTTCGATCACACTTGCTCAAAAATTATGGAGGGGCTAATGATGTAGCTCAGCAGAAGATCACATTGTCTATGAGAGGCTCAGAGCTTGATCCCTGGAATTGCCTCCCAAAATTATTATGAAAATCTATAAAATGTCCAATAATGTTTTTGATGCTAGGGACAAAACCCTAAATAAGAGACCCAGAAAGATAGTACAGGAAAAAACACTCATCTTACTTTTGGCCAACCTTGGTTCAATCTCTGGCATCATATATGATTCCCCAAGAACCACCAGGAATTGCTCTTAAGCACAGAACCAGGAAAACCCTTGAGCACTGTTAGGTGTGACTCTAGCCCTCCCTTGTTCCTCTTCAACAAAACCTAAGTGGAAAAGACAAAGCTTTGCTCTTGTGGTGATTCCATACTGACAAAAACAGACCTTAATGGATGAAGAAAGAAAACATGTTCTATTGGCTAATACAAGAACTGTAGAGAAAAGTTGAACTTAAAAGGAAGGTGAAGACTTTATATATGGCATGTTGAAATGTGTAAGAACATGTACTCCATAACATCACATCTGGACTGCTCCCCTAAACTTTCTGGCTTGGGCAGAGCCAGGGTCACAGAGAAGAAGAGAATCATGCCATACTTAGGCCGCAGAGGGTTGGAGATAACGGACCTTTCTATCCTTCTTGTTCCCATTTACCATGCCCTGGAAAGCATGGGTTAAGCTAACACTTTCAGTCTCCAGTTGGGAAGTAATGAGCCCCTAATCACTGCATGAGGGAGTTAACACACCCTGGTGCTGTCTTTTCTCAGCCCTGACAATGCTGTGGCCTTTGGGATTGCTGGGGTCTCTGGCCTCAGGTACCACTCTTGATAATGCCCTGGGAACCATATGGAGTGCTGGGAATCAAACTTTCCCCAGGTACTATCTCTTCTTTTCACGTTTCTTTTTCAGAAAGGAAAAAGAGGTCCACTTCATTCTGTGATTGTGAGCAAAGCGAAATAGTCACTGTCCATCTTCCAGTCTCTACCCCAACTTCTGAGACAATTTTTTTATTTTTATTCAGAATGAAGAAAACGGAACCTAAGGTCTTGTTTATGGGAGTGCGGTGTGCGTGGTAGATGCTGCACTATGGTCCCCAAGTCCCTTCAGGATTCATGTGGTTTATTCTGACTGCATGATTAATAGGAATGTCTAGACTATGTTTTGCACCACTCCCAACTCAGAGAGCTGGGGGAGCAGAGCTGGTACCATGAAAACCTCTCTGGGCCAGCTGTACCCCTTTCTGTCTTTGGTTCTGGAGTAACAGCCCACAGGCTTTCTCCCACATTCCCACGCTTTAAAGCTCTGGGCATACATATGGGGCTTTTTTCCTCATCAGTTTAATTTCTCCTAAGACTGCTTCACAGCCATTTCATCTTAATTGCTATCTGCTCAACTGCTTTATCTTACTTAAAAAGACAAGTTTAATAAATCCAAGCATTTATATGTCTAGTTCTTATTGTCCTGTGCAAAGTTAACTTTGTGATGAATGGTATATTTTAAGCCAAAACATACTCTTTGAATCCTAAACAGAGTGTAGCCTTTGGTACTCTTTCCAAAGGCAAGAAAATCATAACAAGATTCTGGAGAGAAAAAAATTCCAATATATAAGCTAATGCCACTTGTTGAGTGTGTTTGTGTGTGTGTGTGTGTGTGTGTGTGTGTGTGTGTGTGTGTGTGTGTTGCTGGGAATTAAACCCAGAGAGTCATACATACAAAACATGTGCCCTACCACTGAGTTATTTCCTTTCTCTTTTACTTAAAGGAAAAAAAAAAACCCAGTATTTATGTTTAGATTTTTACAAATGAAACTAAGAATTTATTCCATGTCTCTCAAGCTTAGATAATATTTAGCTTCCTCATAAGTGAAAAGGGTTCTCAAAGATCAGAGCTGGATTAAATTATTTTTTTACAATTTGAAATAAAATATATATGCTTGTATGTATATATGTGTGTTTGCATACACAAAATTAAGAAAAAGCCCCCTTCTTTATTTATTTCCTTTTGACATGGGGGCCCCACATCTACTGGAGTTCAGAATCTAGTCCTGCTTCTGTGCTCAGAAATAACCCCTGGAGTTGATTAGGGGACTATATGGAGTGCCAGGGATTTGAAACCAGGTCGGCTGGATGCAAGACAGGCACTTTAACCCCTGTACTATCTCTCCAGCCCTACACTTCTTTTTTTAAAAATAGATTTTATGCATCTATAAAACCCAAGATACAGCTTAAATATAGGCTTAACAAGCAATACAAGCAAATGAGAAAATAAAAAATTACCATATTGATTTCATCTAAGGAAGACTATTTTGTTGATACTAAATCACCACTCATAATACAGACTGTACTGATTCTGAGAGCACAGATGCATTGAACCATGGGCTACAGTGACTCACTTTTCCCTCTAATCTTTGTTTGCATGGTATACCACATTGTAATTTGGTTATGACTTGGTGTTGCCACATCATTTATTATTTTAAATCCTCTGTTTCTTATTCTCATAAGTCTGCAATAACTCACTTAGTATTATTTGTCAATTATACATCTAAACATATACCTTAAACTGCATTCCCAGAATAATGAGTCGATAAATCTATATAGATATTCTACCCCACTAGTAACCTGATACAAATTAAAATGAGAGGCCATTTCCTCTCTTAATTTGGTTAGCTTTTTAAGAAATATTTTTAAAAATACTGGTGAATATTTATGATGGATTTTCTTGAGCACTTCTGGTGAAAATGAAAACTGTTTGACCTTTCTTGAATGCAATTTGGTGGTAGGTATTCACAGACTAACGGGTTTCAAAGCCTTTGAACTAAACAGTAATTCACTTACAGGTTTCCATCTTAAGGAAATCATTTTAAAGTATGGGTGATGAATTATATATAAAGATATTCATGGTAGTGTTCTTTTTAATGCCAAAAAAATAAGAAACCCCTATAAATGTCCCAAAAGAATGAACTAAACTATATCATCAATGTGTAGCCATTATAAATAATATTTGTGAATACTTTTGGTAATAGTGTATAGTATTCAAGATAAAATATCTTTAAAAAGGAAAGAAGGCTATTGAATAAAATAGCCTATGTAGTTTTATTATGTCAAAAAAGAATGCAAAGAAAAAGACCCAATGAAAATAAACCAAAATGATGAGTGGTTTTTCTGGAATGTGGATAATTTCTGTTTTACTTGATATATTTCCTAATTTTTCTGAGTTTTCTCAAAGAAGCACACAATATTTTCATTTTTTAAAATTAATGTAAATAACCCAGTGAAGTACAGAAAGTCAGCAGGGACCATTCTTTCCTAAAACACTCCTGTGAGTTGGGATTCCTTTCCTTACAAAATGCATTCAGAGGCCCAAGGTTTATTTTATAGAGTTACACAGAATATTAAAACTGCTACAGAGATATTTCAGAAAGGTCAGCTAGAGTATGGAGATGTAGCTAAGCAATGAAAAACAAGCTTCACTAGCATTAGGCCGTAGATTTCATCCCTGACATCCAAACCAAACCAGACCAAACCCCAAAAGTGAGCTAAAAGACTTTGGGTCCTCAAACTTTTTAAACAGGGGGCCAGTTCACTATCCTTCAGACTGTTGGAGGGCCAGATTATAGTAAAAACAAAAATTATGAACAAATTTCTATGCACACTGCATATATCTTATTTAGAAGTGAAGAAACAAAATGGGAATAAATACAATATGTGGCCCGCAGGCCGTAGTTTGAAGACCCCTGTGAGATTCCTGTTAATTTCCCTTCTGCTCCACACTTTCTTTTCTTTCTTTCTTTCTTTCTTTCTTTCTTTCTTTCTTTCTTTCTTTCTTTCTTTCTTTCTTTCTTTCTTTCTTTCTTTCTTTCTTTCTTTCTTTCTTTCTTTCTTTCTTTCTTTCTTTCTTTCTTTCTTTTCCTTCCTTCCTTCCTTCCTTCCTCCCTCCCTCCCTCCCCCCTCCCTCCCTCCCTCCCTCCCTCCTCCTTTCTTTCTTTCTTTCTTTCTTTCTTTCTTTCTTTCTTTCTTTCTTTCTTTCTTTCTTTCTTTCTTTCTTTCTTTCTTTCTTTCTTTCTTTCTTTCTTTCTTTCTTCCTTCCCTCCCTCCCTCCCTCCCTCCTCCCTCCCTCCCTCCTCCTTTCTTTCTTCTTTCTTTCTTTCTTTCTTTCTTCTTTCTTTCTTTCTTTCTTTCTTTCTTTCTTTCTTTCTTTCTTTCTTTCTTTCTTTCTTTCTTCCTTCCTTCCTTCCTTCCTTCCTCTTCCTTCCTTCCTTCCTTCCTTCCTTCCTTCCTTCCTTCCTTCCTTCCTTTCTTTCTTTCTTTCTTTCTTTCTTTCTTTCTTTCTTTCCTCTTTTTTTTCTTTCTCTTTCCTGTCTTACACAGCTGTATTTCAGTGAATTAGGGCCATTCCCACCTCCAGCATTGACCTCCCTTCACCATAGTTTCCAAAATGCATCCCATTTCTCTACCCTTAGCCCCCTAAACGGCTAGTATAACAGGTTCATTTTGTGTATAGCTTGTTATAGTTTGGGTCTATTTTTTTGTTTGTTTTGTTTTGTTTTTGTGTCACACCTGGCAGCTCAGGGGTTAGTCCTGGCTCTAGCCTCAGAAATCGTTCCTGGCAGGCTCGGGGACCATATAGGATGCAGGGATTTGAACCACTATCCTTGTGCATGCAAGGCAAATGCCTTACATCCATACTATCTCTCCAGCCCCATGGGTCTCTTGATAATACTGTTGTTGACATTGGTTTGGGTATTTAGGACTGACCATTTTTTATTTTTACTCTATGATCCTGAGACAACTTGACCCCGAGGTCCCATCTGTTTGTGTGTGTGTGTGTGTGTGTGTGTGTGTGTGTGTGTGTGTGTGTGTGTGTGAAGAGGGGAGTGGACCCACCTAGGTTCTTAGGACTCACTCCTGGTGATGCCTGGAAGACCATGGGATGCTGGGATAGAACCTGGACCTCCCACATGCAAAGTCTTCACTGGAACATATTGAACTATCATTTTGGTCTTGAAATGTATTTATTATGTGAGTAAAGATCAAATACTTTAAAAGCTACTAACCAGACACCTGCAACTTGTCTCTAATCTTGTTTTGCATTGTCTTGATTCCATCCGTTTCTGAACTGGGCATTCTTTCTGTTCTGGCCACTGAGATTCTTCAGAGCTTTGATAAGCCATTACCTCTTCTCTGAAGTGGTCTTCTGTTTTCCTTCATCTGAGATCCTGGGAAGATGGTCTCATGTTCACACAATATAGTGTTCAAAAGAGCTTTTATTTCAGTTCTGCTTGAGGTCTTAGGCAAGGTTGTGACTTACTTCTGGGTCATTGAAAGACTCATAGGATCTGGCAAATACTTGTACAAGGTCTTCCCAGCTGCATGTTTCCCTTCTTTCTGTCAGGAGTATCTTCTGGTGTTCTTTCTTCTATTTTCCTCACTTTCGCCCCCAGTCAGGCTGGGATCTGTGCCCAGGTCATGTCACATACTGTGATGACTCTAAAACCAGTTTGTTTCAAAAGTGTTCATCTTTCTTTGCTAGGAATAGGCATGTCGTGTTCTTTTTTCTTTTTTTTTTTTTTTTTTTGTGGTTTTTGGGTCACACCCGGCAGTGCTCAGGGGTTACTCCTGGCTCCACGCTCAGAAATTGCCCCTGGCAGGCATGGGGGACCATATGGGATGCTGGGATTCGAACCGATGACCTCTTGCATGAAAGGCAAACGCCTTACCTCCATGCTATCTCTCCAGCCCCGTCGTGTTCTTTTTTAAGGTTATCTTCCTTAGTGGAGAGTGTTTCCATGAAATTCCAAAGTTTCCATGTTAATCTGTATTTTTATGGAGCAAAAAATGGGGGGGGCATACCTAGTAATGCTGAAAACTTCTGGCTCTGTGCCCAGAAATCAAATCACTCCTTGCTGGCTTGGGGACCATAAAGGCTGCCAGAGCCCAGATCCTGGTCAGCCACAGGCAAGGCAAGCATCTTACCCCCTGCACTATTACTCTGGCCCCTGGTTTGTTTTTGTTTTGTTTTGTTTTGAGTCACACTTAATGGTACTCAGGATTTATTCCTTGCTCTGTGCTCACATGTCACTCTTGGTGGGACTCAGGGGGACTATATGGGGTGACAGGGATCGAACCTGGGCTGGCTACGTGTAAGACACTATACCACGGTGAATTTTATGGAACAATGTTAACTATAAATTAGTTGTATGTGGGGAGGGAGGGCACTTGTGTTATTGTCTTTACTTGGCAATAAAACAGTGGCAATTTACATTTATCTTTGAAAGGTTTTGCTGTGTTTTTTTTTTTTTTTTTTTTTTTTTTTTTTTTTTTGCCTCTTCTGGCCGTGCTTGGGTGGAGGGTTACTTTTGGTTGGAGCTGGGGATGCTGTGCTCGGGATGAAACAGTTCTGGAATAGATCCCAAGTTTTCAGCATGCAAGATGCCTTTAGACAGTTGAAGTGGCCCCTGGAAAGATTTTAAAAAAGAAAGTATTTATTTATTTTGTGTTCAGGGGATGTTGTGCCACACCTGGGGGTGCTCAGGAGTGACCCCTGGCTTGTGGGGTGACCATAAGTGGTTTGCTGGGAGGGGGCAAAAAGGGGTCAGCAGCATAGCATGTAAGGCAAGTGCCTTAATCCTGTATTATCACTTCAGTCCTACTAAAAATAATTTTTTAAATTTTATTTTATTGAGACAATTGTGACCAACAGAGTCTTCATAGTTGAATTTCAGATATACAATGAGTCAGAGTCCTCACAATCATCAGTGTTAACTTTCTCCATTGATGGACCCAGGGTGCATCCTATCCCACCACCTTTTGCTCCCTGGCCTGCCATTGTAACAGGCCCCATTTAAGTTTAAATCGTTCAAGTTTAGGTCCCTTGATTCTATTATCATTGACTTCGATATTGAAAATATTTTTTAAAAAAACATTACTTGCTGTTGCAAATTTCAAAAACCTGGGAACTAACACAGTATTTATCAATATCTATTTACCCATTCTGGGCTGACAGAAAATATTTTCACTTTCGTAAATGCTTTCTCATCATAGGACTGGGAGAGAGTTTCATTTCTTAGCCCTAGGGTTGCAACTGATTGGTCGGTCTCCTTTTTCAGGTTTCTAGTCTTCTCTCCTCCCAGAAGTTAATCACCCATTCAGTCGCTGAGTGTCTGGCCCTTTAAAAAGGGGCTTGGTAAAGAGGGGGCGGAGCGCTCCGGAGAAAAGCGGAAGCACGAAGCCCCAAGGTTGCTACTGCGCGTGCGTGAGACGGGCGGGTCGGGTCACGTGGGCCTAGGGTCCTGGGCTGGAATGGCTGCAAGCTCAGGTAACTAACCTTATCCCAAGAGCGGGCCAGCAGGATGGGGAGTGGAGTGAGGGGCTGTACCTATGGGGAACTCGCCTCGGCTCTTTCCCCTCGCGAGACAGCTTGCGGCCTCGGGGTGTCTGACGAGCTGTTCCAAACCGACTCAGCTTGGGGGGCCCCAGGGCAGGGCGGGTGCACTGGGCAGAGGGGCGTGCCCTGCACTGGGCCGGGCCCTGGCTCAGGCAGTTTCCACCTGCTGCTTTCCACTGTTTGTTGAGGGACAGACAGGTACTCTGGTTCTGCTTGGCTGTGAGACTAGAAAGGAGTGATCTGTCACCATCCTCCCTCCCAAGAACCCTCAGTGGGACAGGTTTGCACCCCACCTTTCAAGCACCGAGGTGTAGGAGACAGGAGAGAGGCCAAGGTTTCACATTTAGGTGAAGTGTCCACCACCCAGACTTGGTGCGCGTCCTGCAGACTTCTGCAGACTTGCAGAAGTCGCTTAGCTTCAGGGAGAGGTTCACAGGGCCCTGGGGTGCCTTCACAGGTTCACCCCTTCCTTACTCTCCTTCTATGAGATTTGATGGGCAGGCCCCCTCATGTGTCCTCTGCATCTCCCACCCTCCACGACACTGCCCTCTTTATCCCACTCCCCCCCCCACCACCAAAAGATTAATAATAACAAACATGGATGTTACCTCCTGGCGCCAACTCTACTCCAGATGTCTGAGCTTGGGAGATAATTACATGTCAGATGTTTGTGTTTGAAGAAGTGTGTTTAAGGGAGATGCAAGATCTACACATGTTTGTGTAAGATGGGGGTTTGCTTATGGTGACATTTAAGCAGAGTTGAATATTGAAGCTTTTGACAGTGGCTGGATGGTTGTGAAGAATAAAGATACATGGAAAAATTCTAGGTGAGCTATTGGACTTTGCTTGTCAAAGAGGTTTAGTTCTTTTTTTCAGAGCACACAGAGAATGGTGGTAATTCCTTGTATGTAACTGGACCATTAACCACACATATATCTGTTTCCATCTCCCAGGATATGGGTATCTTGATGATCTTGAGTTGTTCTTTTCATAGGCATCTCAACCATTATGGCTCTGTTAGTTGTAGATGAGAAAAAGAAGTTAAAGCACTACTTAGAACTTAATAAAGTATCTTTAACTTTTGATCTGTTCGTAGTTTCTGTAGATTTTAGATAAAAATTTCTCTTGACCCACAGCTTGTATATATTTACAAGATCAAAGTACAAGTTTTAACTGAATCTTGAATTGCTATTGAATTATCTTCACTTGGTATAATAGCTCCTGTGTTACACAAACCAAGCTTAAGGGAAAATTTCCACCTTCAGTATCTACATATCGCAGGGAAGGATGTTTTATGGCCAGCTTGGATACAGGACTGTTACGTACTTTTATGTGTGGGCAGGTAGGGCAGTCGATAGAAGCACCAAAATGCAGGGAGTGGAGGAGGAATAATTTTCTGAAGCAAAGCTTTTGTAGATGTTGGAAGGATTTTATCATAATTTTTTTTCACAGCTAAAGGAAGAAGCTGTTGTTCTTTAATAGAAAAGAGTAAGATTGTGAGATAGGGAGGTGACTTAAAGGATTGCATATTTTGCTACGGGAGCCCCAGGTTTGCTTCTCTGCAATGAATGCTCCCTGAATATTGCCAGTTGTGTTTTCCTTACTGTGTGCTCACCAAAGAATAATGCTTGTGACTCCATCCTTCTTTACACCTAGCCAAGAGAAATGAGGGTGACAGTTAAATTAATTGGGAGTTTATTAAGATAGAAAGGTTTTTGTCTACTCAGCCTGGAATTTCTTTTTTTTTTTTTGTTTTGTTTTGTATTGTTTTGGGGCCACACCTGTTGATGCTCAGGGGTTGCTTCTGGCTCTGAACCCACAAATTACTCCTGGCAGTACTAGGGACTATATGGGATGCTGGGGATCAAAAAAATCAAGCACCCTACCCTGGCAGTACTATTGCTCCAACCTCTCAGCCTTGAATTTTTTTCTGGCCTTTACTTTTTAGAATGTGCTTATATTAAGTTGAATTAAGAAAGGAGAATGTATTTCAGCCTTCAAAGACTCAGGTGCTCTTTCAGTATCTCTAAGGTTGATTGTTTTACATTGGTAGGAAATTGTTAGAAGTTGAAAAATGATTTTTTCTCATTACTTTCTTTGATTATGTCATTTACATGTTGGTAGAGATATTTGCAGACTTTGTTCTTAAAATTGTCCTGTCTTTTGGGATAGATAATTTTGGTGGTTCTTTAGTGGAATTGATAGTGGATTGTCCCTCACAGTTTATAGTAGAACTAAGTTTCATTCATGAGTAGGTTGGTGTCAGACACTCTTTTAGCTTTTGTTTTTGTATTATACTGTCTTTTCACATCTTTAATCAAATTCCATCAATAACTTTAATTTCTAGGAACCAGAGAGATAGTACAGAGGTAGTGTGCCTGCCTTGCATGCGGCTGACTCAAATTCAATCCCCAGAACCCCATGTGGTCCCTTGAGTCTGTGAAGACTGATCCCTGAGCACTACCGAGTGTGGCCTAAATAAAAACAGACACAAAACAGAAGAAAAATATTATTATAGTTATAATGTATGGCATATTAGCTTTCTATAAAATATCTTTTTTGTTTCCAAATTATTGCCAATGAAATAAAAAATTAAACTCCATAGGCCCACAATGGTCCAAAAAATTAAACTCCATAGGCCCGCAGTGGTCCACAAGCTGCGGCTCGCTAGCTGAATGCGGCTCTTTACACTTTTTAATGTGGCTCTTCTGTGTGCCAGACCGCCGCTCCAGGACTCAGGACTCTGCTTCTTAGCACTGACAGAGGCTAGGAGCAGAGTCCTGACTCCTGGAGGGGCCGCCGGCACACAGAAGAGGCATTAAAAAGTGTAAAGAGCAGCATACAGCTTGCGGCTTGCCGACCACTGCCATAGAGTATTAGTGATAGTACAGTAGTATAGTACTGAGTGATAGTACAGTAGGTAGGACACTTGCTTTGGACTTGGTTGATCTGGGTGCAATCCTTGGTACCCTACCATAAGTTCTCAAGCCTGTCATAAGTGATCCCTGAGCACAGAACCAGAAGTAACCCCTGAGCACCACTGGGTATGGCCCCAAAACAAAAACAAAAATAATTAAACTGCATAATAGGTAAAGAACTTTATTAACCTTTGTTCCAAACTTTATTCCAAGACATCTTCAATTTAATTATCAGCAAGAATGCATTGTATATAAGCAAAAACTGAAAAGAGCTGCAATATCCAAGGAGCTTGAACTTTAAGATATTAGATCCTTGCACAACATTAAAAATAAAACTATAAAATAGCAGCTCCCAGTAATTCCTTCAAGTTTATTATTTCTCTTTGCTTCATTCTTGAAAACCTCATTGTTCATGAGATCTGGAACTTCATCATCATCTCTCTCAAGTAACTAGTGGTGCTTTTCCATCCCAGATTGTTTGGGCAGAGCTTCAGCCAGTCTACTTAAACAGACTGTCTGTACCAGGTTTTAGATGATGGGAAGCATTTTTGTTAGCTGCTTGGTCTCACTGTGGCTTTTTTGTTTTGTTTTGTTTTGTTTTTGGGTCACACCTGGCAGCACTCAGGGATTACTCCTGGCTCTACATTCAGAAATCGGCCCTGGCAGACAGGGGGAACCATATGGGATGCCGGGATTTGAACCACCGTCCTTCTGCATGAAAGGCAAACGCCTTAGCTCTATGCTATCTCTCTGACCCCTCACTGTGGCTTCTAATGATGAAAGTGTTTGCTATCAGGGATGCCTGAACTTTAGGGTTGGATCACTATTTCTTTTTATTTATTTATTTATTTATTTATTTATTTATTTATTTATTTATTTATTGGTCTTTGGGTCACACCTGGCGGCACTCAGGTTAGTTCTGGCTCTGTGCTCAGAAATCTCTCCTGGCAGGCATGGGGGACCATATGGGATGCCAGGATTCGAACCAATGTCAGTCTTGGATCAGCCGCTTGCAAGGCAAATGCCCTACCATTGTGCTATCTCTCCGGCCCCAGATCACTATTTCTTGGCTTGTGAACATACTCACCTTTTCAGTACCAGAGATAATTGTTTACCCCTAACTATTTTATATTATTTTTGCTTGGGCCACACCCAGATGTGTTCAGGTCTTGCTCCTGGCTCTGCGCTCAGGGATTACTTCTGGTGGGGTTCAGGGGACCATGTGTGCTGAGGATTGAACCTAGTCAATTGGATGCAAAATAAACATGCTGTATGGTGTCTCTAGACCTATCTATTAATTTTTTTAGAAGGACTTACGTTCTTTTTATCATCTGTTCTGTGAACCACCTGCTTATTTCTGTGAGTGTTTTTTTTTTCCCCACGATTGTATACTTGTGTGTACAGTTTGGTGAACTTTTCTTGGTTCATCATTTTTTTCATTTTGCTGGTGTAGAAATGGGCTGTGCTAGGACTAGGATTGTTCTGGGACACTAGGACTAGGAAACTAGGACTAGCTGTTCTGGGAGTCTTGGTGGACCAGCTGTGAGGTTATGGGCACACATGTAGGTATGCAAGATGGCAGCTAGAACTGCTCTTCATTTTTTCTTTTTTTCCTTTGACATGGGGAGGAGTGGGGCTGGGCTACACCCAATAGTGCTCAGGGCTTACTCCTGGCTCTGTGCTCTGAGATCAGTCCAGGTGGGGATTGGGGGTCAGATAGGTACCAGGAATTGAACTTGGGTTGGGCATATGTATGGCAAGTGCCCTACCCACTATACTATCATTCCAGCCCCACTTCCTAGTTGGTTGTAAGTGATCACTCCTCTCATTTAGACATATATAAGAAAAGAGGAGGAAACCAATATTTGGATTTTTTTCCCTCAGTGTCAGACTGCTGGGTTAGACAGTTCCCACTTGTGATGGGCCATAGTTTCCTATATACATATGTTCTTGAAAGATATGAGGAGGGTTGAGTAAGCAGTTCCTTCCTGTGTATGGGAGCAGAGCATCTAACACGAGACCTGTTTCTCAACTTATAATCAAAGTGGAGCTGGAGTCCCCTTGAAAAGAGTCCCTGTCAAGTGCTCTGAGAAAGAGTCATGTTACAAGCTGATGTACAGTGTTTCAGGTAGTCCTGTGCCTCCAGGTTCTGCTTCATGTGGGCATCTTGTGCAGCTTGTTATTACAAGCACATATGAATGGAATTGCTTATGTGTAAGGAATGCAATTTCTGAGGTTGACCAAAAGGGTAGTAGATACCCTTCTCCTTGTCTGTGTTCACTCTCTAGTGTTGAGTTACTATTCTTTGGAATGATGCACTGAGTCCCCATCTCCATGGGAATCAACTCATTTTTCCTTTTCATTGAAGATGAAGTTGAACTCCTATAAACTAAAAGGACATAAAGTACAGAACCCTTATTTTCATCTTGGCCTAAAGGCTAAACTAATGCAAAAGAACAGAAAATATCTGTATATATCTGAGCAAAATGGTCATTAAAAAGTAAGTGTTAAGGACTTGAAAATCTCAGAGATGCTAAGAATGAAGTCTGCCAGGAGAGCTTTTTGTGGTAGATGACTAACCATACCTTATTTTGAATGACCAGGACAGCTATCCTAGGCTTGAAGCCAGTGATGCAGTGTTTCTTGGCTTCTTATAGAGAGAGGAAGGGATGAGTGAATGGATTGGTGAGTTGATTAGGTACTATGTAATTAGGCACTGAGAATACAATGGGGGACAAGGCAGATCTGGTCTTTGTTCTCTTAGAATCTTCATTCCAGTTGAGGGAGGGGAATGGTTGGTTGTTCAGACACTGAAATCATGATTGCAGTATAATAAGGGTAATGAAAGAGGAGAACTATGTTGTAGGTGCATATTAATAGGAAGCCTAGCTTAGCTGAGCCGGACAAGAGGCTTTTGTGAGGAAGCAAAGTGGTGTGTGTGTGTGTGTGTGTGTGTGTGTGTGTGTGTGTGTGTGTGTGTGTGTGTGTGTGTGTAGTGGGGGGTTCGTTGGGGATCAAGCCACATCATCAACCTCAAGGAAGCAGTGTTCTAACTGCTCCTTGATGGAGGAATGAGACCAGCAGTAGTTGACAAGCCCTGATTACGTAAAGGAAAAACTCAATTATAATTTGGTTTCTCATGGCATAGATTCCTGTGTGTTGTGAGTCAAATATGTTCTCTGAAGCTTTGCAATTACGGGTAATAAAACTGATACGTCTCATTCACAACAGTGGTATTATTCCTGTCCTCTAATTCTTCTCTTAATTAGCACATCAATATTTCATGTCTATGTAGCTGTTCAAGTCACTGAATTTAATGAGGGGCCAGGGAGACAGCTTAAGTGGGAGAGCATCTTCTTCCATGTTCACAATCCTAGGTGTGTGCCTTGGTACCATATTGCCCCCTGAGTAATACCACCAGCAAAGTATCGCCAGGTGTGGCTCTGGTGACCACTTTGGGGAGTGGCCCCAAAATTTAAAAAGAAAAAGCCTTATGGAGTATACAGTTTCATTTTCTGTTATATAGATGGGGGAGAAAAGACATAGTCTTATGGTAGCCTAACTAAGGAGCCAATATGAGGACGTGCCTAGACACTATCCTAAAGAAAGGTGGACAAAGGGAATGAAGGAAGGACTGTGGACAGGAAAAGGAAAGGGCAGGGGAATGAGCATGAGCAGACAAGACAGGAATGTGGAAACATTCTTGTTTTTTGTTGTTGATGCTGGGTGTGTGTGTGTGTGTGTGTGTGTGTGTGTGTGTGCAGAAATCAAACCTGGGTTGGCCCTGTGCAAGGAAAGCATCTTATTCTCTGTATTATCTCTTCAGTTCCCTGGAAGCCATTCTTGAAGGAATTTGAATACAAAACAGAGAGATAATACTAGGGTTAAAGTTCTTACTTTGCATGAAGCCATCTGTGGCTCAGCAGATGTTCTCTGAACACCTCTGGTATCCAGAATTCAAAACAACAAAAACAAAATAATAAAACTATAAGTTTAGCTGTCATGTTTTAGATGTCTGGGTTTACAGGCTTAGAATTGGAATTTTATTGTGTAGTTACTGGGGAGTTGTGTGTGTTCATTTACCAAAAAAGATAGTATTATACTGAAGGATGTTAATTCTGTGTTTTATTTTTCTTTACAAAATAAACTATAAGATGACCAGGTAAAACAGTGAAATGGAAGAAGAGAAAAGCCTGGATTGAGAAGGCTAGATAGAGTTGGCTTGTGAAACATCATTTCCATGGTATAACCTCATGGTGTCTTCTGGGAATGTAATGCATTTATAAAAACCCTTAATTTCATTGTAATATGAAAAGCAACTCATGCAACACTTTGAGGATATAAAGAATGTAGTGAATTAACTAGAATCCACAACTGGAGCATAAATGGGAATGTTTGCCAGGGTCATTTTTTAAAATAAGGTGGGTGAAATAATTCATTAACCTAGCAGATATAGGTGGGTCCCATCCAGAAGTCTTATTTGGTTGGCCAATGTCATAATGGGGTCATTGCAGTTTATATGGTCTATTTTTATTTTAATGAACCTCAAATCTATTATTGGTTGGGAATAATGTCATGGGCTTATCTTGGGAACTATCAAGATGTCACATAAACTTAAATTGGGACTATTAAAATATTGATCAGTGCTCAGAAGAGAACAATTTACTGCGTAATCATAATTCTGTGACATACATTTCATGTCCAATTAATCTGATTTTTTTATGGAAAAGACTAAGAAATAATTGGTGTAACCTTTATTGTGTTGTTTGTAGGTACAGTCTGTGCTTGGCATCCCCATTAGAACTCTTAAGAGCACTAGATCACAGGATCTAGAGGAACTAGTTGTGCCTCAAGAGGAAATTGTTGATAGTTCATTGTCAGTCTTTGTACTGGGAAAAAAAATGTAAGTAGTATCTGAAGTTTCTATCAACATCAAGGGCACCTGTTATGTATCATATATTTAGCATTTCATCACCAGTTGCCTCTTGGAATGAGGAGTTTGCTCAATAAATATTTGGGCGAGTGACAAGGGAGGGGTTTGTATTTCAGAATATTGGAGGTGAAGCCAGCAACCCAATGTTTGCTAGCATTTTTAGATCATGTTGCTGCCTTAATGAATTACTACACAGTTAGAGGCTTAGAACATCACAACTCTTATTTTTCTCAGTTCTGTCACTGTAAGTCCAGCACTGATCCTAGGAGGCCAAGATCAAGCTGGATGGGGCCATGGCCCTGTTTGGAGGTTCAGGGCTCACCTCAGCTTCTTTGCCTTTGGCAGCTTGGAGACAGCCCTGAATTCCGGACCATTCTTCTATTTTCTAAGCCTGCAGCATGGCCCTTCTCCAAGTTTCTGGGGCCACTTTTTCTTTCATCCACACACTCACTCTTCTTCCTACATGCCCTCGGACTCACCCAGATGAACTAGGGTGATTCCTCACTCAAAACCTTAACTTAGGGGGCTGGAGTGATAGTACAGCGGGTACAGTGTTTGCCTTGCACACAGCCAATCGGGGTTTGATCCCCAGTGTCTTTTATGGCAACCTGAGCGCAGAACCAGGAGTATGCCCTGAGCGCCACCAAGTGTGGCTCTATACCAAATAAATAAAAATCAGAAAAATTAATTTTTCTGATTTCAGAGAGATATCTCAAAATGTATGGAGTTCATGCCTTGCATATGGGAGCCCCAGATTTGATTCCTGGCCCTGCACTGTCCCCTAAGTACTGCTGGATATGGCTCTAATGTTTTCTGAACACTGCTAGGACCTTCTCTGACAATAGTTTTCCTATTTATTATTTTGGAAAGATAGAAGTGAAGAATAATATATTTTGATTATTAAATATTTAGATAGATGCATTCTTTCCATTCTCTTTTAAAAATGAGTAAGATTATTAATAACAGTCCTTTAGAAACCATCAAATGTGAATTAAATTGTATATGTTTGCAAACATTCTTTGACTAATGGTAATCATTTTTGCTGAGTGGTACAAATAAAAGAGATCTCTATTAAGTAATTTGTCACGATCCTATTAAAAGCTAATATTGCTATTGCATGTAGCTTGTTGTAAAAGTAGTTGTACACCCGAGGTGAGGAGATCCTTTCAGATATGCTAGATACAGAGTTTCATTGACAATGTCTTTCAGAAATGTGTTTGATAGCTCATGTTCATAGTTCAGAGCCTTAAAAAATCTGTCTTCTGTAACGTGAAGAAATTGAGTCTGTATTTGGTAAGAACCCAAATGTACTAGCCAAAAAACTTGGTCTCAGCTCTCGCAACATTAGTCTTCTTGAATCTGTATATATCTCTTATGCACAGTAGATACTGATTTCTCAAAATATAATAGAAATTAAACATTAAGGGCTGGAGCAATAGCACAGTGGTAGAACATTTGCCTTGCATACAGCTAACCTCCAACAGAACCTCCAACAGAACCCAGTTCAATTCCGGGCCTCCCATATGGTCCCCTGAGCCTGCCAGGAGTGACTTCTGAACGCAGAGTCAGTAGTAACCCTCGAGCCCTGCCAGCTGTGATCCAAAAACAAAAACAAAAACAAAAAAAAGAAATTAAACATTAGAGGAAGTAAAACTAGTAGTACTAAAAGAAAGAGCCTTATTCTTCAAGACTGTAAAAAGAGCATGGATGTGCTATTGAATGACAAGGATAACTAATTCCCAGACCACTTAAAAACATTCATTCTTAGGCTCAGGATGTGGCTCAGTTGCAGAGTGTGAGACTTTGCATGTGTGAAACTGCTGGTTTTAATTACTAGCATTGTCCTCTTTTATCCCTTATTAGATAGATTTTTCTAAAAACTGGTTGTTAGATTATTTTTTTGTCCTCACTAGGCCTCAAGAATGAAATAAAGGGCTGGAGAGATAGTACAGTGGGTAAGGCTCTTGCCTTGTGTGAAGCCGACCCGGATTCAACCCCTGGCATCCCATGTGGTCCTATGTGCATATGTGTGAGTTCTGAGTGGAGAGCCAGTAGTAACCCCTAAGCATCGCCAGGTTTGACCCCCCAAGAGGAAAACAAGAGTGAAACAAGAATTCCCTGTGGACCTTCCTGTTAGTTGTTGGATTTGATGAAATATACCTTAGTCTAGAACAGGAATTCTTTTGTTTTGTTTTGTTTTTGGGCCATAGGAACTTTTAAATTTTTTCTATTTGCCACCTCTTTCATCTGAGATATTTTTACACAATCTTGGGTTTATAAAATGGATATGCAGATCAATTGCTGATAATAAATCACAAATTCATTTTAAAGCACTTATGACCCCCCATACTTAAAAGTGCAACCATACATGAGTTTGTGTCCCAGTTTTAAGAAGGTAGGTTGTAGAGAACAGAATAAATCTGTCTTCATTATCATTGTGTTGGTGGTATTGTTTATGGTCTTATAGTATTATTTATTTTAAACGGGAAGAACTAAGTGATTGTCTTTATTTTTTACAGCTTGTTCACTTGTAGCCTACTACTTTACAAAAAAATTAAAAAATAAATTTAGGCATTGGCTTAGAATTTTATTTCTAATTTTTTTAAAGTTTTCTAGAGAAGACATTTTTGTAAGTAAACCAAATCATTCTGCTATGACATCTCATTTTAAACTGTATTACTAGGGCTGGGGAAGACCCAGTGCCAGTTTGATCCTTAGTACCACACAGTCCCTAGAGTAGCCTCTTAGTATAGGCTTGAAGGTCTCCAAGAACCATTTGGTGTGGCCCAGGAGACCCCTCAACTCTGTAGGGGAGAACCTCACAGCACTGATTCTGGGGGTCTTCAATGAGCCAATCACTCAGTCCAGTTGTCTGAGAATCACCAGGAACAACCCCCTCTCCGCCATACCCCTGAGCACCATTTGGGAGACACTTCACCAAATAATATAATACAAAAACTAGAATATACATTTCCGCCAAATCCACATTTCTTTTTCTTTTTCTTTTTTTTTTGGGGGGGGTTCAGATCACACCCATTTGATGCTCAGGGGTTACTCCTGGCTAAGCACTCAGAAATTGCCCCTGGCATTGGGGGACCATATGGGACGCTGGGAGATTGAACCACGGTCCTTCCTTGGCTAGCGCTTGTAAGGCAGACACCTTACCTCTAGTGCCACCTCGCCGGCCCCTCTTTTTCTTCACTTTTTCAATTTTGAAGTGTCCATGCTTTTCTATGATTCTAGTCATTTGTAGAATTATTCTATCTTTCCTTAACCGAGCTGAACCCTTAGACTTGCTGTTCTATATTAATAATAAGCTCCCATTCTGTACCTTTCATGTCTACATTCACTGAGCTTAGAAATCTGTGGCCTCTGTACTTATCTCCATATCAGTAGCAAAACTTGCCTATGTGCTTTTGCTCAGGGGAACCCAGAAGCTGCACTGAGGTTTGGTAGTGTGAAGAAGGGGTTACTTGCGGCTTTGGTATTAATTTATCCTTGTTCACCTAGAGAATCTGCCTGGTGTCGAGTACCCTGACTGAGCTTAGCTCTAGTCCATGGTTATGACCATTCGTGAGACTGGTGGGTCACTTCCTAGACCCCTGACTTAGTCCTCCTTTGTGCGTTCATAGAAACTTGCTCCCATTTCTTACTGGTATTCTGGTATTGGTTACTTCTTGCTTCTAATCAGTGATTAAACAAAGAATGAGTGTCTGTAGAAGTCTGGCCAAATGAGTCTTTGTAATGTCCAATGGGGGAAATCTAAGTGATACACACTTTTTTTTCTTTTTTTGAAAAGAGATCAGATTGTCATCTAAGGACAAAAACCAAACAGAACGAAAGCTTGCTGGGATTAACTGAATACAGTTATTAAAAGTAAATATGGAAAGTGAATCAGACCATGAAAATTTGGATCAGAGCTTCGGTGCCAAGACTGCTGAAGAAGAACTGAATAAATCGTTCAATCTAGAAGCTTCACTTTCGAAATTCTCTTACATAGATCTGGACAAAGAACTGGAGTTCAAAAATGACCTGGTAAAAATTCAGCTTTAATCAAGTGATGATTCTTAATCAAGATGTTGGCTAGAGTGTATTTTATTTATGATTCAAAGACTCTCTGTAATGTTTTGATGGATTAATAAGAGCCTATACTTTTAGGAATAACTTAAGTCCCCATTGTATAATTTATTACAATTTTGAAACAATCTATAACTCCATTTGAACTTCTCAACACTTAGAAAACCTGTTTCGTAGAGAAATAAACTGAAGTGCATCTGTGTTAAAGTTTTCTTGAGATCATAGAGCTAGTGGTTGGTTTTGAATTTTTGTGCAGTGGTATTTTTGCCTCATTTATATGACATAAATATGATTTCATCACCATGAAAATATTTTTTAAATAGAAAAGTATATTGGAAATTAGAAGAGAAAGGAAAAGAAATTCCCTATGTGGGGAAACCATGAAAATATGTAACAGCAAATTGTTTGACCTCATCATGAAGAAATAATTACAAAATAGAATGTCATGCATTTGTTAGCTATGGCATATATATATCTATATATCTATATATCTATATCTACCTATCTATCTACTTAGACAGGGCTCATCATAAGACATGCTATTTTGTCATGCCAAAGTTCTTCAATTCCCTCTCTCTGGAAGGAATTGTCAAAGTGGCATAGTTATAACATATTTGTCCATTGTAACATCTATAGAAAGAGATAAAAACAACCACTTCTCTTTGGACTAGATGCTTAGTTTTGTGCTTTTATATATTTATATCTTTATTGGTTTTGGGGACACAAACAGTGATGCTCAGGGGTTGCTTCTGGTGGAATCATCCCTGGCAGTGCTTGGGGGTACTGGGGATTGAACCCAGGTTGGCTGCATGCAAGGGAAGTGCTCTACCTGCTGTGCGATCTCCAGACTCTGGTGCTATGTTTGACTTTTAATTCATAATGGTTCCAATCAGTTGAACTCTTGATTATAGAATACAAAATCTCTTTGCGTGGTATTGAGTTCTTTCTGTCTTTAGATTGATGACAAGGAATTTGATATCCCTCAAGTTGATACTCCTCCAACACTGGAAAGCATACTAAATGAGGTAAGTATGTTTTACTGACCTCTGTCATTTTATGACATCAAATTTAATACTTTCTGGGTTAGTTACAGTGTTTGTATCTAGATCTGCAATCCCCAGTAGAGTAGCTACCAGTTCAGTCACATATTACAGTCTCAGTTTAAGAATGGGAGAGATCGGGGCTGGAGCCGTGGCAAGTGGTAGGGTGTTTTGCCTTGCACGCACTAACCTAGGACTGACCGTGATTTGATCCCCCAGCATCTCATATGGTCCCCAAGCCAGGACCGATTTCTGAATGCTTAGTCAGGAGTAACTCCTGAGTGTCACCAGCTGTGGCCCAAAAACCAAAAAAAAAAAAAAAAAAAAAAAAAAAAGAATGGGAGAGATCACTCAAGAGGCTGAGTACCTGTTTTGTATTCCAGAGGCCTAGGTTTTATTCTCTGCACAGGCTTGGTCTCCTGAGCACTGAGCCAATGTCCTCAAACTACGGCCCGCGGGCCACATATTGTATTTATTCCTATTTTGTTTCTTCACTTCTAAATAAGATATATGCAGTGTGCATAGAAATTTGTTCATAATTTTTGTTTTTACTATAATCTGGCCCTCCAACAGTCTAAAGGACAGTGAACTGGCCCCCTGTTTAAAAAGTTTGAGGACCCCTGACTGAGCCCTTAAACACTGCTGGGTGTGACCCAAAAACTTAAAACAAAACAACAGAACAAATTACTCCAGTTGCTATCCCACTGATCTCTGTATAATGTGGTAATTAAGTAAGGACAGTGTTTCAGGCATTGAGCTAGGTATTAAGGGTACAGTGGGGTCAAGATCAATAGGACCATCTCAGGTCAATGAAGTAAACAGCTTTTGACAATTTGCATTCCAGCGTTTCTTTTTTGGTTTCCCTCCAATTTCTGCTCATACACAGTAATAATATTTAAAATAATATACCGGTATTTTTAAATGTTTTGCCCATTCCTCTTCCCTTCGCTACTACTGTTGCTTTGGCCAGGGTTCTCATACATTTGACTGGCTTTTACTTGGCTGTGGCACTTGCTGGGCTTAGCAAACTCTACTTTTGGTGCTCCCCAGAGTAGCACACTCTGTTGTACATTCTGTTGTGCTTAGGTGCCAAGATGGCAGTGCCACCAGCATCATATATGTGTGGGTAATTCAGCTGGGATTGGAACTCACGGCCTCCTAATCTCAAAGCAAATGTTTACTACCAAGCTATTCTTGGGCTTCTTCCTCTAGCTTATTTTAACTATTTCTTTTGTCCTGGGCAAAAATTTCTATTTTGAAATCACAGTGTTTGCATGTGTTATTTTGTATCTAGAATGTCTTTGTCTATCTGCTTGTCCTATTTCTTGTGATTACTTATTCATAGCAGGGTGTTATTTGTTTGCATCTCAGTGGCCATTGGCTATGAATTAGCATGCAAAGCATCTATCTGTACAGGCTTGGATTTTCAGAAATATGCTGCAAGGGCCAGAATGTTAGTATAGTGGTGCATTTGACTGACCTGGGCTCGATCCCAGCATCCTAGATAGTCCCTTGAGGAGTGATTTCTGAGTGCAACGCCAGGAATAAACCCTGAACACTGCCAGATGTGGCCTCAGAACAAAACAAAACAAAACAAAACAACTAACAACAAAAAAGGAATATTCTGGGACTGGAGAGATAGCTTGGAGGTAGGGCATTTGCCTTGTATGCAGAAAGACAGTGGTTCGAATCCCAGCATCCCATATGGTCCCCCGAGCCTGCCAGGAGAGATTTCTGAGCGTAGAGCCTGGAATAACCCCTGAGCGCTGCTGCGTGTGCCCAAAAACAAAAACAAAAACAAAACAAAACAAAAGGAATATTCTGCATGGTCCAGGATAGAGCAATAATAGAACAGAGGGTAAGGCATTTGACTGATGCAGATTCGATCCCCAAGCAGGGCCAGGAGCCAGCTCTGAGCATCACTGGGTGTGGTCCAAAAGTCAAAAACCACCTCCCCACTAAAAAATAAAATCTGCGGCTGACAAATAATCTGCATGTTCGTCCCTGTGTCTTCTGCCACAAGTAAGCAATTTTTGGAGTTAATTCTTTGTAGAGAGAGATATTACTTAAAATTAAAACTTAATTCTGTATCATGCTTTTTTGGTCAATAGCAGTACATGAAAAAGAGGTTAAAATCAGAGTTGAGTATTTTGGATAAATTCGTCATCACTGCTCTGACTTACAGAATATTTGGAGTTTTGAATTTATTGATCTATATTCTTCCAATTTAGACTGATGATGAAGATGAGTCCTTTGTTCTTGAGGATCCTACGTTGTTAAACATAGATACTATTGATTCTCATTCCTATGATACTTCATCTGTAGCAAGCTCAGACAGCGGTGATAGGACCAACCTAAAAAGGTAAGAATTTACTTAAATACACTTGCATATGATTGGAATATTTGATCACTTAAAACATAAATTTCTTATTATAGTGCAATTTGGTATTTTTAAAAAAATATATAAATCTTTATTTAAGCACCATGATTAATTACAAGCATGTTTATAGTTGGGTTTCAGTCATAAACAGAATACCCTCCTTCACCAGTACAACATTCCCACCACCAATGGCCCCTTCCTCCCCGGCCCCTGTCTGTATTCACCACAGGCATTGTACTTCTCTCATTCTTTAACATTGTCATGCTTGTTGTTAATGTAGTTATTTCCCTAACAGCATTCACCACTCTTTCTGGTGAGCTTCAAATTGTGAGCCAGTCCTTCTGACCCTTCCAGCCCTTAACTCTATTGTCTCTGGGCCATATTATAGTAATATCTTTAATTTTTCTTAAAACCCATAGATAAGTGAGACTATTTGTGTCTATCTCTCTCCCTCTGACTTATTTCACTCAGCATAATAGATTCCATATACATCCATATATAGAAAAATTTCATGATTTCATTTTTCCTGATGGCTGCATAATATTCCATTGTGTATATGTACCACAGTTTCTTTAGCCATTCATCTGTTGAAGGGCATCTTGGTTGTTTCCAGACTCTGGCTGTTGTAAATAGTGCTGCAGTGAATATAGGTTTGAGGAAGGGATTTTTGTATTGTATTTTTTTGTTCCTTGGATATATCCCTGGAGTAGAATAGCTGGATCATATGGGAGTTCAGTTTCCAGTTTTTTGAGGAATCTTCATATTGTTTTTCATAAAGGCTGGACTAGACAGTATTCCCACTAGCAGCGAATAAGAGTTCCTTTCTCTCCACATCCCCGCCAGCACTGATTGTTCTTGTTCTTTGTGATGTGGTTTGAGAGGCTCTGTGGTATGAGATGGTACTTTATTGTAGTTTTGATTTGCATTTCCCTGATGATTAGTGATGTGGAGCATTTTTTCATGTGTCTTTTGCCATTTGTATTTCTTCTTTGAGGAAATGTCTGTTCATTTCTTCTCCCCATTTTCTGATGGGGTTATGTTTTTTTCTTATTAAGTTCTGTCAGCACCTTGTATAATTTTGATATTAGTCTCTTGTCTGATAGGTATTGGGTGAATAGTTTCTCCCATTCTGTGGGTTTATTAATATCAAGCTCCTAGGAACCCAGAGAACTTGTGGTGGGAGCACAGATAGAACCTGGCTTCATTTCTGTTGTGGGAGCTTGAAGCAGGGTACAGGGTTTCCTCACCACCTTCTGTTCTTTGAGGCCCACTTCCCCCCACCCCTCTTATTCTCCAGAGGTCAGCCCTAGAATTCTTTCATTCCCTTGGAAGGGGTTCAGAGGAGCAGCACCGCGATGATTAAAGATTTGGGAAAAGGACTTCTAACCCTAAATAACTTTATTTTGGCTGCTTTTCACCTTCCAAATTCTTGGAGAGAACATGAAAAGGAAAGAGAAGTGAAGGAAGCATAATGTAAATACTTTATTGAATTCATGTGTAACTTTAATGTTGATAAAGTTGTCTGTGAATTTTTCCTCTCTTCTTAAATTTTGCCTTTATCTGGGCTGTCATATCTAAGTTGTCATTTCTTATGGTATAGAGACCATTGCTGAGTATATTAACCTGTTCCTCACTGTGTCCCACAAATGGGTAATTAAAATTTTCAGATTTATTGATATAAAATTGACATGTAACATCGAATGGGCTTAAGATACATGATTTTTTGATGCATATGTGTAGTAAAATGATGATTACAATAGGACTAGTTAACACTTTCTTCACCTTGCATGATTATTATGTTTTTGTCTAGTGAGAACATATAAGATTTACTGAAATGTATCTTAAATATCTGAAGTGAATGCTTCAGATATTCTGAAATGCTGGGGTCTTGGCACTGCATCGGCCTCTAATTACTAATAAGTGTGAACCAAAAGTTAAAAGCTGCCCTTCAATATATTTCCTTAGCAACTTCCAAGTATAGAACACAATATTGTTAGATATAGTCATTGTACTTTCTTAGATTTCCAGAACTTACTCATCTTATAACTGATTTTGGAACTTAGTACCCTGACTCTAATTTTCTCTACTTCTTACCTCCTATTCTATTCTTCTGCTCTATTCTTCTTCTGTGATATTTTTTAAGTTGAGGAGCATTTGGTTTGGGCTAGACCTTGCAGTCATCATGGTGTATTCCTGACTCTGTGGCCAGAGAGGTGGGCCTCAAAGAACTCATGATAGTGCTCAGGGATAGAACCAGGGTCAGCGGCATGTAGAGCAAAATGCCTTAACCACCTGCACTAGCTCTCTTTTTATATTTTTTGTTTTTGTTTTGTTTTTGGGTCACATCTGGCATTGCTCAGGGGTTACTCCTGGCTCTATGCTCAGAAATCGCTCCTGGTAGGCTCAGGGGACCATATGGGATACCGGGATTCGAACCAGCATCCTTCTGCATGCAAGGCAAATGCCCTACCTCCATGCTATCTCTCTGGCCTCACTTTCTGTATTTTTTTAATTCAAGTTTTTATATCTAGCATTTAGTCTTTAAAAATAACTTGTTAGGGGCTGGCGAGGTGGTGCTAGAGGTAAGGTGTCTGCCTTGCAAGCGCTAGCCATCCCCCGGCATATGGTCCCCCCAAGCCAGGGGCAATTTCTGAGCACTTAGCCAGGAGTAACCCCTGAGCATCAAACGGGTGTGGCCCGAAAAACCAAAAAAAAAAAAACTTGTTAGAGAAAATAGAGATTAAGGATCATGTCTTGCATATGGCCAGTCCTGATTCAATCCCTGGCACCATATGGTTCCCTAAGCATTGCTGTAGACCTGAAGGTCTTTGAGCACCACTGGGGTGGCCCCAGTAAACCTTGGCATAGCAGGACCTGACTAGTAATACATCCTTGCATTGAACCGCAGGCTCTGTTTTCCTATATATATATATATTTCTGCTTACTGACTGAGGACTGAGGTTCTTGAGAGTAGGAGCTTAGATGCTATGAATTTTTTTTTTGTCTCCAGAGTATACTTTCAGTCACATTGAGTGGATAGTAGGTACTCAGTTTACTTTTTTTGGGGGGGGGGCCATACCTGGGAGTACTTAGGACTTACTCCTGGCTCTGTGCTCAGGGGACCTTGTGTGGTGTTGAGGATCAAACCTAGGTTGACTGCATGTAAGGCAACCTACTATATTCTCTCTTCAGCCTCTGATTAAAAAAATTTGTTTTTGAGTTTTTGTGCCACAACCATCAGTGTTCAGGGGTTACTCCTGGCTCTACGCTCAGAAATCGCTCCTGACAGGCTCAGAGGACAATATTGGATACCGGGGATCAAACCTGGGTCTGTCCCAGGTCAGCCGCATGCAAGGCAAACACTTTAACCATTGTGCTATTGCTCTAGCCCCTGTATCTGATAAAATTAAAAAATATTATTCTTTGTACAGTGATGAGTAGAATCATTGAAAATGTTAGTAGGGTATCAATAAATGGGTAGTGAGTGAAAATTTTGAGATGGCTAAAGAATCAAAGAGTGGTTATAGAGAGAGAAGGAAAAGAAAGTGGGGCAAGGCCAGAAGTGAGGTAATGGAGACGTGGAGGGCTGGAGAAGGTCCCTCAGCAAGTTGAACTCTTGCTTGTACCTAAGGGAGGCAAGGAACAGACTGAGTTAGTGTAAAAGGAATAGTGACTTTATTTGATTTTCTTCTTGTGTTTCTCTGAGATACAGGGTTTAGTACATTTTAGAGCTGACCCTATTAGGCTCTCTGTGCCTCTTTGCAGAACAGAACTAACCAATTACATACACTATTGTTTTCTGCTTTTCTTGTTTTGATGTAATTTTTTTCCTTTCAAAGCTTTGAACCCCTGCCATTTCAATTTTTCCCCTTTTGTTCTTAAGCCTCTCTCCCCGTTTTATTTTTTATTTTTTCTAGGAAGAAGAAATTACCTGATTCTTTTTCACTCCATGGATCAGTTATGCGACATTCACTTTTAAAGGGAATTTCTGCCCAGATAGTGTCTGCAGCTGTAAGTATTTTGTTCTCTCCCCTACTTTATAACCTGCAATGGCATAATGAGGTAGGAATGAGCATAAAACAAAGCACAGCACTTCTTTTGGCCCGAAGCTCAAGAAAAATACAATCTGGCTTTCATGGTTTGGGTGTGATTATTTTTGACTCATACGACATGGCTACACATCTTGACGTAGAAATTAGTGCAGCCATGAAATAAAGGTCTGTGTAGAGTCTTGGGTGTGCCTAAATGAGATATGGCAGCAGGTCTAAAAGAAACTCTAGCTGCCCTTTATTTAGATTCCTTTTTAGTTTCCTTGCCATCTTGTGTATGTAGTTGAGGAGTGCTCATGTTTTTAGTCGTTTCACATGAGGAAATGATTGACCCAAATTTTTCGCAACTGAGTGATATTTTCTCCCCCCACCCCGCTATTCATGGATGTCTTTACATGTACTTTATTTCATTTATTCTTAAAACTCTAAAAGTTGGAAAAGCATATCCTATTTTACAAATGAGACGGTAAGTTCAAAGAGGTGAGGTTAACTTGTCTTACATCACTAGAACAGAGGTTCTTAAACTTTTTTGGCCTACTGCCCCCTTTTTAGGAAAAAAGTAAAATCACTCAGTGCCTCTTTGGATATCTACTTTCTTTAAGGGAACAAATAGGACTGGAGAGAGAGTGCTTCAGGTAAGGTGTTTACCTTCAGGCAACAGACTTAGGTTCCATCTCGGCACCCCATAGGGTCCCTCGAGCCCTCCTAGGAATGATCCCTGAGCACAGAGCCAGGAGTTAGCCTGAACACAGCTAGGTGTGGTCCCAAAACAAAGAAAATTATTCTTGAGGGTACCACCACCTCCCTGGAGCTGTCCAGCATGTGGGGAGGGCTGTGCATCACTTCATGGGGAAATGCTGGGTTGGGAGAGAGTGGAACCATTTGAGTTTTTGAGCATGGCTCATGTCATGGCTGAAACAGTTCTGCTCCGTGGTCCTTTTAGATTGCGGATGACTTAGAGCATAATTAATGCAAGCATATTTTAATGTTTGTCAAAACAGTAGTCGGATTCTGGAGATGAGGATGACAGCGACAGATTCAGGCTGCTGGGCCTTTGCCGTGTCTCTGTGTTCTTTTGTGAAGCGTAATTGGTGTTTTGCATATTCAATTTAAATAAGGAATAAAAGCGGTGATTTTTCAAGAGATTTAAGACACCACTCCCAAATTGGCATCATGACTCAGGAACTGTGTGGCAATTTTCAGGTTTAATTGGTGAAAACTTGTAATGCAGATACCCCAAAGCCCCCAACAAAACATAAAATCGATCTCTGTGGGCAGTTGGTACACCCCATCCAGCTCATGTACTATGAATTTAACAGAGAGAAATAGTCAAGCTCTGGAGGAACCGGGCAATTGTCCTTCCTCTGTTAGGTGGACAGTAACTCATATTGCCAGAATGGGAACCACCTGTGGAGGATTACATTTCCATGACGTTTTCTGAATTTAATCCTTATGTAGGTGATGAAATTCATTCCTTTAAAAATCAAGATGAACCAGAACAGTCATTTGACCCACCTGTGCAGTTTTAAAAATATTTTGAATAATGGAGACTGAGCTAAAACTCAGACACTGAACAGTGATTAGATAAATCTGTTATTTAAAAGGGTTTCTCCTCCCTCTTGAAGAGGAAGAAAAAAAAATCTAATAAATCCCAGAGTGTTTGCATTCTATTCTTATTTCCTTGCTATGGCTGAGCTCCTTTGGCATGCTCAGATGAAAACTGCTTGTCCTGGGACAGTCTTCATGCTGTGCCTCCTTAATGTTGGATTACCAGCTCAATTTAAGCTATACGCTTTTCTGTGATGGTTGGTTTATTAACATGTAAAGCTAGTTATCATTTTGGGTAGCTCTCCTGAATAGTTTGTTCAGTAATGCCGTCAGTCATGTGGATAAAGATGTGATTTGGGCTGCCAACAGCTTGGACCGTCCTGGCCTTGAGTCCTTGCATGGAGAGCGCTCAGGAGGAGAGAACATTGAGAGTGTGCGAAATTTTAGAATCCCCAAAATGATAGGATATGTCACTGTGTTTTATATTCAGTTCCATTTAGGTTTAGCAATATTCAGTGTTTTAAAAAAGGATCACTCAAGTTAGTAGAGCCATCTTAGTACAGAGTTTTTTCAAAATGTGTCAAATGCCCAAGGCACTCTGCTTGTTAGAAGGAAGAGGCCTGAGCACTGCCCTCGGCCTCATGGAATTGGAAGCTCCCGAGTAGTGTAGCTGAGGGAGCTGCATTTCTGCAGGCATCCCAGCTGGTTTGGCTGCCCTCTGGCTGCAGGGAAGTACACAAAGATGTCTCTACACTAGTATTATGATTAAATCATGGCTGATGTGCACCTCACATCTGTGCGGTTTTTCGCTTTTAAAGTTAGTTGACTTCTGATTTCCTTATACAGCTTCTATTTTAATTTATGGTCTTCATATGCTGTCTCATTCTTTTCTCTATCTGGGACACAAATCACACTGTACAAATGCTCCCTGGGTGTTTCATTGTCAGGCCTTCCCGTCTGTATGCTTTACATACATGTGTCCACACCAGGTGGGGAGGAACCGGCCATCCCCACATTGCTGATTGTTCGTTCTTCATTTTCCCATGCACTGGAAAGCTTTTAAAATTTGTCCCGAGAAATCTCTAAAAATGTTTGATAGAAATAGATGGATCCATCTGCGAGATGATTACAGTGAATTGGCCACTTTGATAGGAGCAAACGGAGAAAAGAAAAGTAATAGTGGATATAAAAAGCTGGCCTGGGCCCTAGAGCTCTGAGTGACAAGTTCCGCCACTTTAGTTAAACTCTGACAATTTTTTTCTTCTTTCTTTTTTTTTTCGTTTTTGGGTTACATCTGGCCATCTTCAGGGGTTGCTCTTGGTTCTGCACTCAGGAATCACTCCTGGCAGACTCAGGAAACCCTATGGAATGCTGAAGATTGGACCTGGGTCTGCTGCTGAGTGCAAGGCAAAAGCCCTACCCACTGTGCTATTGCTCCAGCCCCATGAAATTTTTTTCTTAACCTAGGAAACAGAATACTATGACTTACTTCCTCTCTTCCAGCTTCACAGTCCAATAGCATGAAATATGTCTATGAACATCCTTCATGGGGTTGGGTTGCATCTCACTGAAAGATCACATGACTGACTGCAACAAGGTCCTGGATTTAACCCCTGGTACCTTCTTCCCTTCCCCCATTTGCTGTGCCAAAAAAAAGATGAGAGTTCTTTGTACTAAGGGCTACTCATTGTACACTGCTGTTTATTTAAAGCAGTAGAAGCATCAAATAGACATATGAGACTTTACATTCAGTTTGATCTTCAGGACGATTACTTAAGTTATTTAGGGCAATGTTTCCTGTTTGTTTGAAGAAATGTGAATTCAGAGGGTCTGATTTTTTCCAACAACCTCATACATTGATCAGTAAAGAACTGGAATTAGTATCTACTTTCTTCTCTCTCTCTCTCTCTCTCTCTCTCTCTCTCTCTCTCTCTCTCTCTCTCTCTCTCTCTGTCTCTGTCTCTTAATTCAGGCACAGTGGTTTACAGTACCATTAATGATAGGGTTTCATGCATAGTACATTCCTGCACCACACCCTTCCCCAGTGTGTCCTCTTCCTTCCACCATTGTTCCAGTGTCTTTCCTTCTCCTGAATCCCTAGAAATAAACTCTTTCTGTGGCTGTGGAGTTGCGAAGTCACACTTGGCAGTGCTCAGGGGTTGCTGGTCCCTGATTAGAATCTATTTAATCATTTTCTGAGTAGCTCATGCTTCCACAGAAGATATCTTCAGCACAGGTTTCTGTTTTCTAGAATCTATGTATTATTGTATTTTGATCTATAATAATTATCATTTTATTCACATTATTGAACATGAAACATCTACCCCTTCTTTCCTTTGAATTTTCATTTATAATCAGTACCTTCCTTAAGTATCTTTTCCCGTTAGTAGAATGAAACAATCCACTCATATATGAATGAAACAATCCACTTTATATTCTGTTGGCACATAGGAAGTACTTACTTAGTTTCTTTTAGGGACATTGACTTGAGTCAAAGTTAATGTAGAGAGGTCCTTACACCATTTTCTGTTTTAAAATGTGAACATATTTTGAAATCTCTTTTAAAAACTTTTTTCATTTAGGACAAAGTAGATGCTGGCTTGCCTACAGCAATTGTAAGTATAATCCTTGAAAGGTAAGCTTCCTCTGTGATTGGGTGGTCTTTGATTTTTAAAATGATATTGGAAGTTAGTTATACTTCAAATTATGATGATAGTACCTTCATAATCAGTGATTGCCAGTAATCAGGTTTTAAGTTTATTTGTGTTGAATGTTCTCGCAGTTTATTGTTAATCTTCAGGCTTTTGTTTGAGAAATATATAATAGAATAATGCTGGGCCTTTTTTCGGATGGTATTTCTTTGAAGTACTACCTTGCCTAAATAAATGTTCTGCTTCTCTAATTCAGCACCCCTTTGGTTGAAGGGAGTGGAAAATAGGTGCTGGTAAAATCCCTTTTTGGTAAACAAGACTTCTCAGTGTTCAACTCTATTGCCCAGCCTGCCAGAGAGTCGAGCTCTGGAGTTTTTGTAGGAAATCAGGGGATACAGTACACTGATACTCCCTCTTTTAGGTTGTTTTTAGCTTTTTCCTGTAATTACTAGCCATTTAATAAGGAAATAGACTGAAATTGGAAATTTCTGGTTTCTTTTTGTACCTATGAGAAGACCAAACCTGCCCTATACTCACAGAGACTGCATTGCATAACAACTGGTTTACTCTTTCTGGACCCCTGAATATACATATTTTAAAAATGACCTTAGGAGAAACTAACAGGCATGCTTATTCTCATAATGCTGAACATATGCTATTTTGATATTGTTACCTTTCGAGCAAATTAAGAGGATTTCTCAGAAATGGCAATGTCCTGAGTTTTATTTCCCGTTTTTGCCTTCCAAATGAAAGTCTCCTTATTTAGGATAGCTGTTATGTCATCTGGTGTGTAGAGAAAAGAAGACAACAAATTCAGTTTTGATGATTTCAAGATTCTTGATGTATTATTACCTTAAGTGAAATCTCCCCTTCTGTTCTCAGGCAGTGTCCAGTCTCATAGCAGTGGGTACATCTCATGGATTGGCCTTAATATTTGGTAAATTTTCTAAGTACTTTTCTTATTTTAAATCTTAAGTATTTCTTTAGATTTTATGAAATCTTCCAACCACAGTTTATATAGCTTCATTTTCTTAGTGACGGGGAAACCCATACAAATTTGGAAAGTAGACGTTTAAAAATTACTGACTTGGCTTTTTTTGTTCCTCATTACAAGTTTATTTTCTTCTTTATGAATTTATTAGTTATCATATCTCTTGACTCTGCAGACCTAGATAAAAAGATGTTAAAGCTTAAAGGACCTTGGCATTGTCATCTTGTCAGCCTGTAGCTGCTTAGTGGGAATGATTTTTTTAAAATATTAACTCATATCTGAGTTATATAACTTCTCTGGAATATAATGATTACTTGGAATACTTTAATAGCAGAATGACAATTTTATATCTCTGGGTCTTGCATCTTAACCATATGAGGGAATAGCTACTTACTTTCCCTGATTTTTTAATAATTCGGCATCTTTTTGTTTTCCATTAGGCCTAATATGTCACATAATTTTATTTATTTATTTATTTATTTTGGGGGGGTGGTCCCAGCCAGAGCTCTTTGGGAGCTACTTTCAGAGATGCAGATTTGCTCAGGAACCCATATGTTGCCTTGGATTAAACCTGGGCCGCATGCATGCAAAGCATGTCACCTCTTTGAGTTCTCTCTCTGCTCCTTTCATGTGATTTTAATATCTAATTCTTTTATTTATTTTTGTTTTTGTTTTTTTGGGCCACACTTGGTGATATTCAGGGGTTACTTCTGGCTATGTGCTCAGAAATCGCTCCTGGCTTGAGGGATCAAACCTAGTCTTTCCTGGGTCAGTAGCATGCAAGGCAACTTGCCCTACCCCTGCACCATTGTTCTGGCCCCACTAACGTGCTTTTTTTTGTGTGTGTGTGTGTTTGTTTTTTGGGGGTCACACCCAGCAGCACTCAGGGGTTACTCCTGACTCTATGCTCAGAAATTGCTCCTGGCAGGCTCAGGGAACCATATGGGATGCCGGGATTCAAACCACCATCCTTCCACATGCAAGGCAAACGCCATACCTCCATGCTATCTCTCTGGCCTCCCTACTAATCTATTTATTTATTTATTTATTTATTGGTTTTTGGGTCACACCCAGCAGTGCTTAGGGGTTACTCCTGGCAGGCTTGGGGGACCATATGGGATGCCAGGATTCGAACTGTTGTCCTTCTGCATGCAACGCAAATGCCTTACCTCCATGCTGCCTCTCCAGCCCCTAATCTTTTTATTTTTAAGTAATGGGAACAACCCAATAATTTTCTTGAGTGAATTTACAAAATTATTTTTAAGATTATTATTTTTTGTTTGTTGGGCAATATCCAGTGGTGCTTAGGGCTTACTCCTGGCTTTGCACTCAGAAATCACTCCTGGTAGGGCTCAGGGGACCAGATGGGATTCTGGGGTTGAACCTGGGTTGACCAAGTGCAAGGCAAGTGCCTTACCTCTTGTACTGTTGTTCTAGCCCTAAGATTATTGTTCCACAATTAATGCATGTTTATTTTAGAAAATGTAGAAAGAGATGAGCAAAAGGTTGAAGATACAAAATACCCACTTCTACCATCCAGAAGCAATCACTGTTTATTAGAATAACTTCTATTCTTTTTTTGTACATATCTCTCTATGTGTGAATAATAATATAATGAGTATCCTTCCATGTAATTATTCTATAACAAATTTTTTTGTTTTGGGGCTACATTCAGTGATTCTAAGGGTTACTTATGCACTCGGGAATAACTCCTGGCAATTCTTGTCCATATGGGATGTCAGGGATCAAACCTAAGTTTGATCATGCAAGGCAAGTACCTTACTGCTGTATTATCTCTCTGGTCCCTATAACATAATTTTAATATGTATACAATATTATTTTAGATGGATTCAGTGTAATTTAATCACTTCCTACCATCAGATATTTAGGTTATTTCTATACAGCAAATGTTATAATGAATATTTTTGTCACTGCATTTTCATACCCATGATTACTTTGCATATCCATAATTATTAATAGTAGAGTTGCTTGAGTCAGGGTCTGAATCTTTAAAAGACTTCTGAGAGATATTACCTAATTACCTGCTGGAAAGTTTAACCATTTGCTCTTCTTTCAGGTATAAGAATGTTTATTTTTCCCAAGGGGGAATAATTGAAAATACATCTGTGGATCTTTAGAAAAAAATCTGAAAATTTGTTCTCATTTTTGTTGATTTTGATTAGTCATATAGTTTTACATATGAGGTGATTGAGAGCCAAAGACTTAAGATAATATGCAGAGACATGTTTAGAATCTTAGATCCATGCATTTCCTGGCATCACACCCAGCAGTGCTCAGAAGCTTTTCCTGATTTGGGAGTGACCTCTGGTCTTGCTCCAGGGACTATATGTGCTGCTGGGGATTCTAATCTGGGTCATGGTCACCTAAATTCTCTGAGAGAAAAGGAGGTAAATTTCAAGATATATGGGGCTGGAGGAAGCATGAGGGTGCCTGGGAATAAAATGTGTGTTGATTTATTTTTGTTGTTATTTCTACTTCCCACCAGTACTCACTATTCCTTCACTCTTTCTAATCTGACTCCCCTTCTTTACCGTGATTATAGAAAGGGGATGTGATTACTTATAGTGGAGCCACTTGAGCTTACTGTATTATGTCTAGTCTAATGAAATTATAGGTATATGATGTTTTTTGTGTTTCTTGTTTTAATATATAGGATTTCAAAAATTCAAATCTTAATAAAAATGTCTCATCCTAAAGGACTTAGGTATCCATGTTTTTTAGTTGTTAGCATTTTTCCCATATATTATCTTTATGAAATTATTTTTGTTTCTATCAAAAATAATGGATTTGGGTTTGCTTACCATGCAATAATTTGAATATCAGGCATTTTTTAACCATTACCGAAATATAATTCTAGAGGTATCAGTTAATTATGTATAGTATAATTCCCACATAAACAAAAGCTTGTCGTTTATATTCTTGAAATTTGATCTTTTCTCTAAACTTGGAACTGATTTCTTGCTTTTCTCTTTTGATCTTTCCTCCCCTCCCTTCCCCTCATGGATTCAAAGGAAAAGGTATAGTAATTTTGGTTTGCATGAGACACTTATTTGGGCCTTTTTAGTTTTGAAAGAGAATGCTATAAGTTATAGTCAGTGCCCTCTTGTAAAGTGCTTATTGAGATAAATTGGAGTATTGAAAGATTGGTAAAGAGCAAGGAGTATTTAAAAATTATAAATGTTTGTATACCTTTGGTGTTTTATTTGAACTAAAATCATATTCCTTTTCCCCTTAATTTCTTGATATGACCCAGACTTTATTTTAATTTTATATTTGAAAGTTGAAGGAATAAATTATTTTTTCTTCCATTTTTCTGCCTCCTCTTCTTCATCCTCCATTCCACTTCCTCCTCCTCCTCCTCTTCCTCCCTCTTCTTGTTCTTTTACTCATCCTCCTTCTGGTCCTCTTCCTCTTTTTTTTTGGACAATACCCAGCACTGTTTACAGCTTACTCCTGTTCTGTGCTCAGGGGTCATTCCTGGCAAACTATGTTGGATACATGCATGGAAAGAGCCTTTTGACAGGCTATACTATCACTCTATCCCTGGCTCATCTTTATTTTTGACAGAAGCAGCTTCAGTAATGGGCTATATGTGTATGTTTAATTTTAAAAAGTAGTGTAAAATTTTAAGCACTGAGCCTAATTTCTCAAAAAGTTGTAGATTTTCACAAAACTTCACTATTATCACCATGTCCATATTTTATGAGTCTTTTTTGGAAGTTGTAAGGGAGTGGGTTGGGATGGGGTTGGTCAATACCCAGTGTGCTCAGGAGATATTCCTGGCTCTGTGCTCAGGAGTAACCTCTGGTGGTGCCTAGGGGATTCTAACCTGGATCATGACTACCTAAGCCCCATGCATGGCAAGTGATTTCCCTCCTGAACTACCTTTCTTTATCTTTTTTTTTTTTTTTTTTTGGATTTTGGATCACACCCAGTAATGCTCAGGGGTCTCAGGGGACCATATGGGATGCTGGGACTCTAACCATCGACCTTCTGCATGCAAGGCAAACACTCTATCTCCATGCCATCTCTCCGACCCCCTGAACTACTTTCTAGCCCTTTCATGAGTTTTTATTTAGAGCAATTCATTTTTAACACATTTCAGATCATTCTTTTGATTTTTTTTGGAACTGTAACTCTTTCATGTTCTTTAGTTCCTGTGTTGCTTAACAATGTTGTATAAGCAGGTTTGAGAATGAACACAACTACTCTTTGTAAGCATCAGCATTCTAGAAAACAGTTTGTTAGCCACAGGATTTGTCCAGGCCCTCAGTCAGCCAGCTTTTCAGAAGGAATGGAGAATTTTATTTCTACATATTGGCCAGATGGAGGTCATGCCCAAGTGGCCTTGCTGTTTTATGATCATTGATGAACATGTTTCCTAATAGTTCTTTTCTTCTGTGCTCTTTTAACTTGCACGAAGTGACGGAAAAATGGTGAAGAGTGGTAAATACTGGTGCTAGAAGTAGAGTCCTTTACATCCAATTGAATTAGATTCCATTTAGACTCCAGGTAATTCCTTCTTGACAAACTTGAGAAACTAGTTAAAATGAAGAAGGGGAAAATAAATAAAGGATTGGGTTAATTTTGGTATATGAAAACAACAGAAATTCCTGAAGTGTGTTCAGATTTAGATTTTTTAATAATCTTTGTAGACTTTGCACATTATTTGTGGCTTTTCCTTGCTATTCAGCACATTACCCTTAAGCCCAAAATATGTGGAGATCTACCATAAACACAGTGTGCTATGAAAGATAGACTAGTAAAACAAATAGGCAAAATTCACCATGATTTAAAATAGACCTTTTAAAAAATAATGTTTGAATTTTATGTTCTTTGAATCAACCATTACAGTATTCTTTTTTTTTTTTTTTTGTGGTTTTTGGGTCACACCCGGCAGTGCTCAGGGGTTATTCCTGGCTCTAGGCTCAGAAATTGCTCCTGGCAGGCACAGGGGACCATATTCGAACCCATGACCTCCTGCATGAAAGGCAAACGCCTTACCTCCATGCTATATCTCCGGCCCCCATTACAGTATTCTTAATTAATAACTTCTTGCATTTGCTCCATTTTATAATTCAAAATATATTCCTAGGCATTTTCTTATGTAAGTTCTCCACCAACTCTTTGAAGTTGGTATGGAAAATGATAGGTTTATGGCAGGTTTCTTGCTTAGAGTGATCTACTTCCTAAGGATACAGCCCCATTTTTGGTCCTCTCAGTTCAGAGATAGAATTCAGGGATTCACATAATAAGGCAGATTCATTCCAATTTTTAAAAAGCAAAGTAGACATTGGGAATGTGGGTCAGCAGTAGCACATATATCACACATGTGTGAGACTTGGTTTTTGGTGCTGAAAAGCAGGATTTAACCAAAACAAAAAAGCTAAGTAGGGGCTGGAATGGTGGCGCAAGCAGTAAGGGTTTGCCTTGCCAGCACCAGCCTAGTATGGACCGCAACGTCTCATATGGTCCCCCAAGCCAGGAGTGATTTCTGAGTGCATAGCTAGGAGTAACCCCTGAGTGTCACTGGGTGTGGCCAAAAAAAACAAAACAAAAAAGCTAAGAAGACACCACCAAATGTGTGTGTGTGTATGTGTGTGTGTGTGTGTGTGTGTGTGTGTGTGTGTGTGTGTGGAGAGAGAGAGAGAGAGAGAGAGAGTGAGAGAGTGAGAGAGAGATACAATAGGCAAGTAGACTTGAGAGTAGTGGTTAAAGATAATTTTTTTCTTTTTGTTTTTTTTGGGCCACACCTATTTGATGCTCAGGGGTTGCTGCTGGCTAAGCGCTCAGAAATTGCCCCTGGTATTTGGGGGGACCATATGGGACACCAGGGGATCAAACCGCGGTCCTTCCTTGCTTAGCGTTTGCAAGGCAGACACCTTACCTCTAGCGCCACCTCACCGGCCTCAAATTTTTTTTTAAATTAATGAAATCAAGAGTTCTTTGGGTTGTGGAGAGACCTCTGATTTTTTTTGTTTGTGTGTTTATTTGTGGGTTCCATCAAGCCATGCTCAGGGGTTACTCCTGGCTCTACATTCACGAATCACTCTTTTTTTTTTTTTTGGGCCACACCCGGCAGTGCTCAGGGGTTACTCCTGGCTGTCTGCTCAGAAATAGCTTTTGGCAGGCACGGGGGACCATATGGGACACCGGGATTCGAACCAACCACCTTTGGTCCTGGATTGGCTGCTTGCAGGGGAAAACACCGCTGTGCTATCTCTCCGGGCCCACGAATCACTCTTATCAGGCTTCTGGGATCATATGGGGTGCTGGGGATCAGACCTACATTGACCGTATGTAAGGCAAATGCCCTTTCTGCTGTACTATCATGCCATCTCCTGATTTTTACAGTTCTTGCTCTTTATTTGGGTCATTTTTCCTTTCTGTTTTAACTGCAGAATTTAAAACAAAAACAAAACAAAAACCATTTTAATTTAAAGTTTGGTTGCAGAAAGCAGTAGTGAAAGTCTTTTTTGTTTTTGAGCCACATTTGGCAGTGCTAAGGGTTTATGCTCTTGACTCTGCATTCAGGGATCACTCTTAGCAGGGCTCATGCTATGGGGATTGAACCTGGGTCAGCTGCATGCAAGGCAAGAGCCTTATCTGCTGTACTGTCTCTCTGGCTGGCAAATATCTGTGTGTATGTCTGTGCATCTGTACTGGAATCAAACCCAGGGCCTCAAATATGCCAGACACATATTCTCCCACTAAGCTACAGCTGGAAGAATCTTTTTAACAAACTGCTCTGGTTATTCAGAACTCTGCAGTCCACTGTAGAAGCAGGGATTTGCCCAGTTTGCCATGAGGGTAAGGCTGCTGTCAGGGAAGGAGGAAACTGACTCACAGAGGCTGCTGTGGCATTTTCTTGGGCAGTTGCACAGATGTCAGTTTGCCTACATGCAGGCCTCGAAGTAGTGATATATGTAGAGCAAACACTTTTCTCTGACCACTGTGTCTTAATAGTTCGCAGAAAATGGTGTGACCCATTTGTGTGCATCCTGCCTGGCACCATTACATTATGCTGGACATGAACTTGCTGGGCTGTTCTGAGGCTGGCTTGAATGACTGGAAGTGCCACAGGCACCTGATCCTCACCTTCCTTCTGCTTCCCCCTGTAAGAGCACCTAATTGTAGTGGGCCTTGCCCCTGGTGTGCAGTCCTACTGTACCTCATTCCCCTTAGTAGGGAAGCTCTGGGATGTAAGCCTCCTGTTCTTATCAGACACTCTACTTTCTTGTAGCCTCTCTCCCAGCCCTCCCTTCTCCAGCCCCTTTCCTCCTTGCCCCTTTTCCCTCCGGAAACTGAGACTGGAGAGAGCTGCCATTCATCCTGCTGAAATTTCCCCTATTTTCTCCTCTTGGTCTGGAAGCTTAAGGTAGGAGGGGGCTTCTGTGCCAGTTTGCCCCATAGGGCCTGGATATATATCAACACTCCCCATGCCCTCCTCCCTCTGAAAAAAAGGTATACAGATAATTCGCCAACTTTATAAAGCAGCCCTGACAAAACAAGAACTGCTTTAGGAAAGCAGTTTCATTAAAGCAAAATAAAACATAGGATCATATTCAGAGCAAGGAAAAGAGAATAAAAAATATCACAGAAGATGATGGCTTTTAAAACAGACCTTGTGTATTTATCAATTTTATTCCCTTTGAAAGCTTCACTCCAGGAGACTAAAAGCTAAAAGAATTTCAGCAAACATTGAGGGTTTTTTTCTCTCTTTCTTTTGGGTACAATATGGCCATTAATTATTTCAGAACTCCGTGGAAAGATGGGAGATTGGTATTTGAGTCAGCATTTGGACCCAAAGTATTCTTGCAATGTTTACTTTGGATGGACAGAAGGGCTTACCTAATGCTATTCTCTAGCCCAAGATGGAATGTTTTTAGGTTCTTTCTGATAAACTTATAAAAGAAAGATTTGAAAATGTGGAAGCTATATCAGCTGCCTGTCAGATACCTTCTGAGTTGCTAGTCACTGGACTAAGAAGAGTTCAGGGCCTGTTAATTTACTTATGATCTCAGGCCTCAGAGAGAGGGCTCATGGTATCTTAGCATATAAATAAGCTGTATTTCCTTCAGTCTAGCTTGGAGAGAGTTAAGGGTGGCACACACAAGTGCTGGGAAGTTCAGGGAACTCTTCATTGTAGAAGTATGTTTTTCTTTCCAGAACAGTTAAATTTTGTAGACTTGCCTTTTCATTCTTTTTTATTTTGGGGTGAAAGGGATCTCACTAGTGGTGCTCTGTTCCTGTTCTGTACTTGGGAATCTGTGCTTGTGAGTTGCTCCCAGCAGTGTTTGGGAGAATATTTGTACCAGGGATAGAACAAAGCATGTACTCAAAACATTGAATTTCCTCTGCAGCCAGGCATGTCTTAGGTGTTTGTCTTCGGGGAAGGGGACTATTTCTAGCTTAGATCTAAAGGGTGATTTGGTACTGACCTAAAACCTGGGGTTCTAGCTTTGTAGAGCACACACTTCAACTCTTGGAGCCACTTCCTAGTCCTGTACTTAATGATTTTTTTTGTTTTCAAGTGAGTATAATCATGTAGCTTATATAATATAAGCAATGTATGGGACCAGCACATAGAAGAATTTCTTTTAATTATTAGATGATAAAGTTTAATAACTATTTGAATGTTTCCTGGAGGAATCTGAGGTGATTAAGCCAAATCCTTTTCTTTAAATAATGTAATCTTATAAAGATTTGAATTATTTGCTTTCGGCATATAAATGTCTTGATTTATATAGCCTTCTTAAATAATTTAAGCATTTTCTTTTTCTTTTTTTGGTTTTTGGGCCACACCCGGCAGTGCTCAGTGGTTACTCCTGGCTGTCTGCTCAGAAATAGCTCTTGGCAGGCACGGGGGACCATATGGGACACTGGGATTTGAACCAACCACCTTAGGTCCTGGATCGGCTGCTTGCAAGGCAAATACCTCTGTGCTATCTCTCCGGGTCCTAAGCATTTTCTTTATAATTTTGCTTAAATGCTTAGTTTAAGCATTTTGTAATTTTGTTTGCACTGTTAATTTGCCTAGTAAACTATTTCTTTATTGATACTCTCTATGTAAATTTTACATAGATTCTAAATTAATATATTTTCATTATTAAAGTTTCAAAACTACTTTAAAAGTTGGTATTCTCAGGGGCCGGAGAGATAGCATGGAGGTAAGGCGTTTGCCTTTCATGCAGAAGGTCATCGGTTTGAATCCCGGCGTCCCATATGGTCCCCCGTGCCTGCCAGGAGCAATTTCTGAGCATGGAGCCAGGAGTAATCTCTGAGCACTGCCGGGTGTGACCCAAAAACCACAAAAAAAAAAAAAAAAAAAAAGTTGGTATTCTCCATAGCCTTTTATCCTGAAAATTAGCAAGAAATACAATTCTTTTTTTTTTTTTTGGGCCACACCCAGTAACGCTCAGGAGTTTTTCTTGGCTATGTGCTCAGAAGTTGCTCCTGGCTTGGGGGACCATATGGGACACCGGGGGATCGAACCGCGGTCCGTCCAAGGCTAGCACAGGCAAGGCAGGCACCTTACCTTTAGCGCCACCGCCCGGCCCAAGAAATACAATTCTTATTGAATACCATAATACTATGCTGTTGAACATGTGATATAAATGATACAATACATGAATAAAACAAATAAAATTTAGATTTTAAAGAAGATAGTAATTTCATTTCATTTTCTTTTTTTTTGGGGGGGGCACATCCAATGGCACTCAGATCACACCTGTCTTTGCACTTAGAAATTGCTCCTGGCAGGCTCAGGGAATCATATGGGATGCCAGATTGAACACAGGTTGGTCTTAGTTTGGCTGCGTGCAAGGCAAAACGCTCTACTGCTGTGCTATTGCTCCAGCCCCAAGGAGATAGTAATTTCTTCCCCCCACCCAGGTAGTAATTTCTTATAGCTGTTTTTTACTAAGTAGCAAGGTTTGTATTACCTTCTTGATAGTTTTTTTTTTTCTTTGTGGTTTACAGTGCCTAAGAATTGAGTTGATGCTCATATATATATTGTCTTGTCTTGTTTTGTTTTGTTTTGTTTTTTTTGGTCACACCTGGCAGTGCTCAGGGGTTATTCCTGGCTCCATGCTCAGAAATTGCCCCTGGCAGGCACAGGGGACCATATGGGATGCCGGGATTCGAACCTCCGTCCTTCTGCATGAAAGGCAAATGCCTTACTTCTATGCTATCTCTCTGGCCCCTCAATAAATATATATTAAAGTAACTATAACTTCATAATTTGATTCTTGTACTTCCTCCTGAGTCTTCAAAAATGAGCCTATACAAATGTATGTATGCACTCCTTCCATTTCTGCCACTTAACTTTACAAATTATTTTCTTTAGATCAGAATCAAGCTTTGCGGTTGTGTCTAGGGAGCACAAGTGTTGGAGGTCAGTATGGTGCCATCTCTGCCCTCAGCATCAACAATGACTGTTCAAGACTTCTCTGTGGCTTTGCAAAAGGACAGGTAAATATTCACTTAATTTTATCCATAAGACAGTGTTAAAATTAATAATAAAAAAACCTAGTAGATGTACCTTAGAAACTCAAAGACTAACATCTTGTTATCAAGTGACACATCTATAGAGTTGACTATAGATTGCTTCATCTTTTGTTCACAATTTTTTGGTCATTCATTGTATCAGCACTTGTATCTGTAAATACCCTAATCCGTGTGTGTATATAGTGAAATAGCCTTACTCCTTTACTGTAGCATAGATAATTATTCTGATTTTTGAAATACCACTGTATTCTGTTCTCTGTATTCTTTTTACTGCGTTTCTCAAAAAGTATTTTGGTATTTATTTCCATGTTAGAAACTGGCAATAAGTTATGTTTTTCCCCCTCATTTTGTGACATCCCTCATTGACTTGGCAGTAAGCCTTGCTTATTATTTTCACCACTGCTAAAGATATGGACTCATTATAGAAATTTTGTTTCCCTCTTAGTATAAGAACATTTAAAATCTGAAGGGAAAGTAGGTTGGGAAGGATGAGGGATCAGTGCTATGGGAATAAAGGCCCTAAGCTTTCATGGATCTGTAGCCATATTTATGTTTTAAATTTATAGTTCTTTGCCTACAATGTTTATAGAGCAGGAATAGTTTATTTCCCTCAGGAGGCAGGATACTCATGTCCAAAGGAAAAAAAAACATAAATGTGTTTTTAAAGCATTTAGTTGTCTTATAGATCACGATGTGGGATTTGGCCAGTGGAAAACTTCTAAGATCAATAACAGATGCTCATCCTCCAGGAACCGCTATTCTGCATATTAAGGTAGTATCTATGTTTTCTTTTAGATCTATTTTTCTTTTTGATCATTTCTTTTATTGCTATACCTTCGTATTCATTTTTAAGAGAATTTTGTTACAAACAGAATCCTTGACAAAGAGATCTCTTTCATTTAGTTAGTCTTAACAGGATTTTTCCCCTTTAAAACCAGAGATGGGTTAACCTGAGAACTTGTCACCTGTGCATTGTGTTGAAGTCTAATAGAGACAGCATGAAAAGAATCAATCGATATGATTGGAAATAAAAGCTTGCCAGTAGGAACAGATTGCCCCATGAAAAACTCCTGTTGATATTACAAAAAGCCTTTTTTCTTTTTGCTTCTTCCTCTAAGAGTTCGTTGCTAAGATGGTGCCGTGCTCTCTCTGCCACACTTTAAACTGAGACTCAAAGCACCATTTGTGACGGGACTAAGGTTTGGATTATGGGTAGAAATGAGTCTATTGGTTTATTTTCTTTCAGGCCTCTGAAGGAAAAACATTAATATTCGAGTCTTGGTTTTCTGTTTTTAGGCTTGAAAAAAATAAAAAAAGCAAAAAACCAACTCAAGTAACAGATTTTATTTATAAATACAATGTGAACCTTGTTTTTTTTGTATGCTTTTAAGCCCATTTTCAGAAGCATAAAAGGTAAAGGATTATAACAAGGGTAGTCTAAAATCAAATCTAGATTTTAATCATGTACACATTTGGTTGCTTAGCTATGCAGAACTCTGGTATCCATACATATGCTTTTTTTAAGTCCATAAGCATCTGGAGTTTATATGTCTGCATATAGTTAGTTACAAAAGTCTTTTGTGACAAAGTAGCATTGAAGCATTTAGTAACAATGAAAGCAAACAAGACAGTAAAAGTAGAATATCTCCTCTTTTCTGAATATCATGAAAGTTTATTTTGACCTCTTTTCATATGACATGTTATCTCTTCTAATATGTTATAGTTGCTGCATTTGTATCTTATCTCCTGTAATAGATAAAGATCTTTGAGACCAGAATCTGTTTCTCATTTACTTTTGTGTTTTATCCATAGTAGCTGTTCAATAAATACTGAGTTGATGAATACGTAGTTAATGGCATTTATTAAAGGCAATTGTTTGACAGAAACTCCCACCCCCACCTCTACCCTTGCCCAAAATCTTTGGGGAACACAAAAAGTGAGAGATGAGGGCAGGTAGGGAAAGAGAAGGATAGAGTGAGGTTAAAAGTGTTAGTAGTAGTAGCCATTGTGTGAATTGAAAATGGTGCTGTCTAACTTGGAGGCAGTGAGATAGAAAGACAGATAGGCAGGTACAGATGCACACATCTGTATTCAGCAGATGAACCCTGCTGAAGTTAGATTAATAGCCACTTGTGCATTAGTGACTGTCTTACCATACTTCTCTAAACTTACCTTTATATTTCATAAATGACTTTTTTTCATTTTGTGGGGGAGATGTGGTAGGGTAGGCAATAGGGTTACAGCAGTCCTAACTTTGGGGTTTCAGTGTGCAAATCTATGTACTTCACCACCACCCTACTGCCCACAAGACTCTACTATCCTTATGTTGCTTTTTGTCCACATCTTCCCCCTCCCACATCCCACTCTCATGCTTTGTAAATACCAGTTTTGTAACCTCAGGTTAAGAGTTTGTCATCACTCAATAATTTATTCTGTCATCCCCTTGTTTTGCTTCTCCCTATACTATAAATGACTGGGATCATTGGTATTTGCCTTATTCCTTCTGACTGTTTAATTTAACTTGATACCTTCCAATTCCCTCCCAAGTTGCAGTGAACACTAAGATTTTATTTTTTCTTACAGCTGCATAGTATTCTATTGTGTAACTATACCACCGTTTCTTTATCCATTCATTTGTTGTTGGACATTTGGGCTATTTCTATATCCTGGCTATTGTACTAAACACTGCAATGAGCTCAGGTGTGTGTTAATTTATTTTGAAGTAATATTTTTGTGTTGGGGTGTTGGGGGTAGATGTCAGGAAGAAACTCAGTTCTTTTTCTGAAAACTCTCCATTGTGTTTGCATCTTTAAGTTACTTGTGTTAATTATAAATTACACAAATGTGCCACTTTGAGTATTTCAGTGTTATCATAGAACACACAGGAAGTAGAAAATTAATGAAGTGTGTAGTACGTTATTTCTCCTACACTACAGTGAACCATCTCTTATATGCCCCTAGAGTATATATGCTTCATACTTTGACCACTGTTCAGTTAGGCTTTTTCTGTTTTTAAATACAGTGAATTACTTTCAATGATCTGAAAACATATCTAGGCAAGTTTATTTCCCAAAGATATCAAATGTCTCTTACTGTGTCTTTTTTTCTGGAAAATGAGACTGTTGCAAAATGTACCTGGAGTGACCTGTTCAGCTTAGTAGAGTTTGGAGAAGTCAGTATAAGAACATGAGAATTCCTGAACTTTTATATAAATCATGGCCTGTGTTTTTCTCTTACCATGTGAAGGATGGCTTTGCTTTTGTAGAGCTTCAGGTCTTCAGTATGTCAAGCCATATTACTCTGTGTTTACAGTGATGAGCTGAATCTAGTGGGAGTGATTTTAAAGTGCTATTCAATGTTTGTCTTAGATTTTTCTTTTTCCCCAATTCATGTATTAGATTAAAAAAATATATATAGTCATCCCCTTCTCACCCCAAACATCCATTGACCTACGAAGCTATGAGAAAATTCAAAATTCATTCATTCTCTGTTTAGTTTACAGATGACCCAACCCTTGCAATTTGCAACGACAGCGGAGGATCTGTTTTTGAGTTGACGTTTAAGTAAGAGACTAATGGTCGTTTGTTGGCACATGAAATGACTAATTCTGGTTGAATGACTTGCAGTTGAACATGAAGAAGTCTGGAAAGCCTATGCGTTTCAAAATAGGTTCTATCTATGCATTATAGTAATCTGAGGACACTTAGGGAATGGAGGGAATTCTGGACTGGGGGACTCACTGCTATCCCTCTATCCCATCTCAGTCTAATTCTGTCTCAGTGATATGAGTTGGGAATTCTAGGTTCTTACTCCTTGAAATATTGTTGAGAGGTGTAAGGGTTGGAAACCTAGAGTTTCTCTTTTATTTGGTTTAGCCCTTAGGTAAAAGTTGAGTAATAATCATAAGGAACAGGCATAGATAAAATTTCATTGCCTTGAAATGTTTCATTTTCACTCTTTAAATAGGAGCACAGGCTGTCTAGCTACATGGAAGGACTTTTCTAAAGCCTGTAGAGTTTTTCAAAAAGAAATAAAATCTAAAATTCACTGTTATTTTTTCATAAGTTCTTCAAAGTTAAGGACTTTGTTTCTTATTATATCTCTAACCTTCTCATAATGCTAAGCAAAGAATTACTGCTTCAAAAGTACCATTCAGGGCCAGAGTGATAGCACAGCCAGGGGCATTTGCTTTGCACATGGCTGACCTGGGTTTGATCCTTGGCATCTCATATGGTCCTTTGAGCCTACCTGGAATGGTTTGTGAGTGCAAAAGCCAGGAGTAACCCCTGACAACCACTGGGTGTGCCCCCAAACACACACACAAAAAAAATCAAAGTACCATTTATTTATTAAGTATCTTCTACTGGCAGCATTATGCACAGCACTAAAGTTAGAGCTGTAAAGCAGATAAGATCCTTAATAAGAAGTTTAATAACAAGATAATAAGATCTTTAGTAACAACATCTTTAATAAGACAAGATCTTATTCTCTAAGAATTTCCATTCTAGTTGAGGTCAGGTAGGGAAAAGGACAGTAAATCAACACTCACATGTAATGGCCTCAGAGAGTCATATGGAGAGAAAAAGATAGTCAATGTAGGCTTAAGAACAGTTTAGGAAGAAGACCTTTCCCAGAAGGTGGTATTTGCACAAAGACTCAAATGTTAATCTGGTCAGCAACTAACAAAGATCAGAAAGAAGCATTCTATGGTGAGACTTGTTAGAGTAAAGGACTTTAAGATGGGATAGAACTTGGCTTGCTAGAGCAGTGTAAGAAGGAGCTATAGCCCTGGCTTTGTCAGGAATGAAATTAAGGAACAAGCCTATATAGGATTTAGAAGACTTGGTAAAGGGTTTGGATTCCATTTTTATTTACAGTATTAAGCCATGGGAGTATTCTTTGGAGAATAGGGGTCAATCTACCCTTTTAAAAGAACATATTGAATTGTGTGATGCTTGGATTTTTGGCGGGCAAGAGTAGGTGTTAAGAGACTGGTAGTCTTGTTCAGGCTATTGATAGTAGCACCGTGGCTCATTCCCAACTCAGTGCTGATTCTTTGGTTCACACTTTCAGGAGAGTGATGGGGGTGAGAACATGTGAATCCAGGTGTCTATTCAGTGGTTCCAAGGGAGAAGTGTGCTGCATTGAGCCTCTGCATTCTAAGCCCGAGCTGAAAGATCATCCCATCACACAGTTTTCCTTACTGGCCATGGCTTCCTTAACTAAGGTAGGTGTGTTTAGGAACTTTGACTCAGCTTCTAGAGACAGTGAAGACCAGAACTTTGAAAGCTACGGAGTAAATGGTTTTCATTCATTATTTTTTTCCCTCAAGATACTGGTCATTGGATTGAAGCCGTCCTTGAAAGTGTGGATGACTTTCCCCTATGGACGAGTGAGTAAGCCTTACCATCTTTTATTGGTGAAAATGGCCATGCCAGGAGGGTGGGGAAAGTGATTTCTTAAGTGATGAAGTCTGTGAGTGTCTGAGAACTCAGTCAACTGAAACCAGTGCTACAAAAATCTTTGGAAGGGATGGAGCATATCAGTAGCATGAGTTATCAGTATATTGTGCTCAACCTCTTTTCAGTTCTTACTTTTGGAAGGTTGTGCTCTTTGCATGTGCAGAGGGTGTTGATGGAACAGAGGGTCACGGTTTGGGTTGCCAAGGAGCATAGGAGGCAGCCTCAGTGCTGAGGTCCCACTTTTGTTTCCTCTTGCTGTTGTCACAGTTCTCTCTCCTTGTTGCCCCCCTTGGTATATCTCTGGCTCCATGGGGAAGCATCTTTGTCTCTCTGGCTGGCATACCTAACTTAGTTTCATTACTGTTCAGTTAATGATATTAGCTAATTGAGGTTCATTGTCATGGCTTATGATTGCATCTTCTTATATGCTTCTTGTTAGCTTGTTAGCTACCCAACATTTCCCAAAAGGAGAAAATGAAGCTTGTATAAAGTATCTCTATACAAACCATCTAAGATTTACTTTTAACACTTTACTTTAGTAAGTTTATTTTATCTTTCTATCTATAAATGGAACTCTGTTTTTTTACAATGTATTGCCAAAAAAACTGTAGAAATTCTCCTTTCCCCCCTTACCTTGTATCCCTCATCCCTTCCTGTTTGCTGTTGTGCCATGGATGCAGTGTGCCAGGGTAGCCTACTCCCTTGCAACTGAGACCACTTGATCTTACTGTGGTGCAGTGCCAGGGATCAAACTCAACACTTTTGCATTGGCATATCATTAGCTAGAGTTCAGTAATTAAGTCTTTTCTTTGGTGAGAATGGATATAATAAGGAAGTACACACATCGTGACTGTCTACATTTTGAACTCTGAAAAGTGTGTGTACTTTTCTGATCCATATTTCATCAAGGCATTGAACATCACCAGCAACCCAGAAAGTTTCCTACTGATGCTTCCTAGGCATTCCCTCCTTTCCTGGGGTTTGAATGAAAAGTTGGGAGAAGAACACGCTTTGGCTGCTATTTTTAACTGGAGTGTGTGATTTTGATTGTTCATCTTCACAATTTGTTCTTGTCCTTTCCACTTAGATGGATCCTTCCAGTGTTCCACTGTTGGCCTGGCATTTTGTGGCAGTGAATAATTATGTGAATCCCATGCTCGCCTTCTGTAGAGGAGATGTCGTTCATTTTCTCCTGGTAAGTGCTCATTTGATGCTTGATCTCTTTTGAAGTCTTTTATTCTGGCCCAGTGTTCCCAAAGTGAGTGGAATGATTCATGGTATAGTGGTGGGGAACTTGGGGAAGGGATAGCTGGGGTGGTGCTGGTGGGGTGGCAGTAGCCTCAGGTGCAATTGGGGGGCACTTTTTGTTTGTTCATTTACTTCAAGAAGGTAGTCTTCCTGGGGTTGCTAAGAGGTTTTTATTCCCTCCCCTGAAAAGTGGGCAGTGAGCCAGGTAAGTTTGGCAACCTTTCATTACACTTAGTGAAATAAGCCAGACGGAGAAAGACAAACACCGTATGAGCTCATTCACGTGTCATGTATAGAGAAAACAAGCAAACAGATGAACTAAATAAAATAATAGTAAATGTTTTGATTATAAGACCATTGAGTTTACCCGAGAGAAGAGAGAAGGCCAAAGACGGGAGGGGAGGGGGCTAGAGTAAGGTTATATATAAATATGGACTAAGGGGACACCCATGCTGATTTTCATTAATGCTGATTTGAAATCTATGCAATGTTATGGTGTAATTATATCTCAGTTCAAAGAAATTTGTAGCTCAGGTTTTTGTCGAAAGGAAGAAAAGAATCTGTGCTATTTTTTGTACTATTTGTGGCATTAACGTTTGAGGGCGTAATTTGAGCATATTTGATTTGTGTTTTCGCATTTGGAATCATCAAAACTATCTTAAAAATAGCATAAACATTTGTAAGATCTCCTCCCAAGACTCCCCCACCCCATTTCACTAGTAATTAAAATGCTCTGTCAAAGAAACCTGCTATGTAATTCTTTGGTGTGAGAACAAATTGACTTCTCTTTAAGATTTGAATGGTTTACTTGGAAAATAATGATTTTCCTCAACTCCACACCTCTTCTCGTTCATAGTGTCTCAGTTCCACCATCTTTGACTAATAAATGATTAATGGTTTATTGTGTACGTAAGTATAGGACTGTCTTATTCACGGCCTGCCCGTCTGCATAAAGTGTGAGTATTTATCAGAGAGCAAGTGCCATTTGAGCACCTGCCATTTTCTTCACACTGCAGTTGACACAGAAGTGAAAGTGGTAAAGCATAATTTCTTTCACATAGCTTAACACTATTTGCACAGAAAACCCTGTATGTAAACTTGTTGCCATTGGAGAAAGCAGCTTGAAATTGAAGTATAAGTGATGAATGAAAAGTTACAAGCTGTAGATTCAGAAGATGAAGAGACTCATACCTAGAGAGGCATTGGAAGACTTTTTTTTAAAATAATATTTTATTTAAACACCTTGATTACAAATATGATTGTGGTTGGGTTTCAGTCATGTAAGAGGACACCTGCCCATCACCAGTGCAACATTCCCACCACCGATGTCCCACATATCCCTCCTCCCCACCCCACCCCCGCCTATACTCTAGATAGGCTTTCTAAGGAAGACTTTAAAGGACATGCAGGTGAATATTTCCAGTGGGTGAATATCCATTTTGGGGAAGTTGAGGAGTTTAGGCCAAATGAAGCATCTGCCTATGTATTCTGGTCCTGGGTTCCTGATGTGGTGAAGCAAAGTCTCCATTGTCTATCCAGTGTCTCTCCAGCCAGTAATCCAATGATTGTATTCAGTTATACTTCTCTCTTCATATCTACTCCATGACCACATTCTGCCAATTTTATTGTCAAACTCTCCTTTTGTTGTTCCTTCACCTCTCCATTGTTACTTTCTTGGTTGAAACTGCTGACATTTCTAGTTAAGCTCTGTAATAGTAGCTTCCTGTTTCTGGTCAAAGTATCCTTCTATATATGCCACCTCTGCCAGAAAGCTATATGCTTTCTTCCCCCTTTTCCCAGTTTTTGGCTAACTTTGCCTTCTCCAACCTCAGAAGTTATTGTTTCCTGATTCTCACATCTTTTACTCCCTGTTCCTTTAATAACATTCAGCCCTCAAAAATCCCTTTCAATCGCTTCTCGGCCTTTTGGCTAAGATCATGTGTAGTATCTGTTCTTATCAGTTTAATATCTGATACGTCCTCTATCCGAGGACAAAATATTAAATGGATTTTTGGAGCTGGGAGTCGGAAGAGGAGCTTGCTCCGTCCGCTCCGCGCATCGACCTGGTATTGCAGTACCTCCGGGAACGGTGCACCAAGAAAAAAAAAAAAAATCCCTTTCATTGTTTTCCTTCATCACTAGATTAAAGGCTCTGTTAAGTCTAAAAAAATAACTAGTCTGTTTCAGCCACCAGTACAGGGCCCGTGTATAGTAGATGCTTGATTAATGCTTTTAGAATTAATCACTGGGAAATGTCTATGATGGGAACACAGAGAAGTCATAAACATGTTGGCAGGCAAAAGGTCAAGGGCCCTCATAGGAGAGATAATAGTTAAGCAGTGATGGAGGGGCTAGTCTGTAGAGTGCTTGTAGGTGAAGAGATTCTTCTTAAGTGAGGACTTCAGAAAATTTAAGAACAACTTAGAATAGCAAATAAAGTTGTCATTGCTGTTTGGCTTGTGATGTCCTTTCATATACAAGGTAAGGAACACTTTAGTACTGACTTCGCTTCATTTTTCAGATGAAGGCACTAAGAAAGAGTAAGTGATTGACCCTTGGTTGCACAACTATTAATAGTGGAATTTATTGCTAGATGCCTGACTCTAGTCAAAGTTTCCCAAATACTTGGTGGGGAAAGTAGATGAAGGGGTGGGGCAGGCAGTACTGGAATGATCCTGAGGTGGGTTGATGGATGCTGGGAATGGTAGTAATTTAGGGGTACTTTCTGTTTGTTTTTAAAGTAGGTTTCCAGGAGTCATTTAGTAATTCTCTTCTGTGAACAAGTGTGGGACCCTGTGCTCTAGACCCTAGAGCACCCCTTTTTCTAAGGGAGAGTACTCAAAGGGAATGAATGCACAGAAGGATCCCTATTCATAGGTCTCAGTTGTTTGTTAAGATATCTGATGTGGTTCGCTCTGCACAGATTGGACTTGAGACAGAGCCATTGGAACTGAATGAAAGAGGCAGTTATCTCAACTTTTGTTTCTTAAACTATGGGACATGCCCCCACAGTTTATTGTGGGGTGACTTAACTGAATGTGGTGGACATGAAAAACTTAGCACCAAAGTCTTATAATGCACAGTGACTAAATCCACTCAAAATTATCCACGTAATGAATTCAAGGTGCTTCTGGCACACTTCTCACCATGGTGCCTTTCTTGGGGAGTTTGAGGTAGGAAGGGAGGGCTTGTGATTTTCAGGCAGCCAAAGAGAACATTTAGTTGTATCTCCTCCTCGGGGCTCATCTTGTGGCAAGTGGAGAAAAGATTAGAGAGAGTGTATGTGGGAAGTTAGAAAGACCAAGGGTTAAGGCACATGCATTTCATATAGTGGACCTAGGTTCTATCCCTGTCACTGCATTTGCTTCCCCAAACACCATTATAAGTGATTCCTGAGCACAGAACTAGGAGTGAGCTCTGAGTACTGCCTGGTGTGGTCCCCAGTCCCCATACCCAGGCTGAACTCCCACCCCCAAATGAACCATGAGCACAGAGAGTACATTTGTACATATATAAATAATGCTGATATTTGTGATCCCTTGTAATATCTGGGGCTGTTTGAACTATGATTGTATCAGACTGCAGAACTTTTGTATAACTTTATCACACTGTCTTCAATTCCAATTTAAACTTTTAATTCTAGCTAAATGGAATCACTGATGTGATCAATTTGGATTGCTCTGAATCACATTAGTGCCTTTGCCAATACTAACAACTACTAGACTGTGGACCAATTATACCTTGGATTTTGATAACAAGTGTTGTACGAATGATGTAAAGAAATAAAAAGCCCTGCTGCACAGTAATCCTTTTATTTATCTATATTTTGGGTTTATCTGTACACATCAGAAAGCATTTTCCAAGTGGAGTATAATTATTTTAAAAAAGTACTTCAAACTGAAGAGCTCATACTTAAGTTTGTTTCTATTTTATTATCAGGTTAAAAGGGATGAATCGGGAGCAATACACGTTACTAAGCAAAAGCATCTTCACCTATACTATGACCTCATTAACTTTACTGTAAGTATTGTTTGAATTATATATTTCTTTTAGTTCACAAATTATTTTGAGTTCACAGCATATTAAAACTATCAGGACTTCTATTATGAGCAGATCTGTAATATAGGGAAAGAAGAAAAGTCCTTGTATTAAATAAAATGTGAATTTTGGTGGTCAGAGAGATAGTACAATGTGTAGGGCACTAACCTTGCACTTGGCTAACCCAAGTTCAATTCATGACCCCCATATGGTCTCCCATTCTGCTAGAATTGATTCTTTAGCACAAAGTAAGCCTGATTTACTTCTGTGGCCTAAAACCAAAAAGAAATAAAGTGTGAGTTTAGCCTGATACCCATTATTTTCATTTAATATTTATGTCCTGCTCAACATTGGCTGAATCTGGAAAGTTTTGTTTCTTTTTTTTTAGCTTAATCTTTTTTTTTATTGTAAGAATTTATTCAAGAGGCAAAATTAATTAACATATTGAGGTAAACTGACATAACATAATATAGTAACGTATAATTAATATAATTAATTATATTATATAATTATATTATATAATATATAATATATATAATTATATAATATATAATATATATATAATATATATTATATATATATATATATATATTATATATAATATATATATATAATATATTAATATAATAATTATATATATATAAATATATAATAACATATAATTAATATAATATTATAATACATGTAAATTGAAGAACATTTCTAAATAAAATACAATTTTTTTTATCATAATGACTTACATATCTTTCACAGTAGTATTTTAGGTACATATTAACATTGAATCAGGGGAATATCCATCACTCCCATTGTTGTCCTCCCTTCATCCCTGTTCCCAAGCATATATCCCTTTCTTCCTCCTGTATACCCCAGAATGCTAGTTTAACTAAAAGCATATATGTTTTTGTTGTTGTTGTTGTTTTTGGTTTTTGGGCCACACCCGGCAGTACTCAGAGGTCACTCCTGGCTGTCTGCTCAGAAATAGCTCCTGGCAGGCACGGGGGACCATATGGGACACCGGGATTCGAACCAACCACCTTTGGTCCTGGATCAGCTGCTTGCAAGGCAAACACTGCTGTGCTATCTCTCCGGGCCCAAAAGCGTATGTTAATACTAATGTAAACCTTTTTTTTTTTTTTTTTTTTTTTTGCAGTTCCAGATATTTTTACTAGTGGTTTCTTAAAGGTTTAGAGTCAAAGGAGCACTGTGTAAACAATGTTAGAGTGGCAATTATCATTTGCATAGGCCCACCAAAGTATGGGGGTCATGGAAAGGAAAACCTTTTGGCTTAAGTACAAGGAGACCTTACCCCTGAAGTTTCCTGACATAAGACCATTTCTAGGCTCCAGGCAAACTAGTTTGTCCAATCCTGGTCATTGTCTATAGTGCCCATACAGTTATATTTTTCTCAGGCTCTGTTCTTGGTATCCTGTTTCTGTATTGAAGGTCCTGGAATCTGTATATCCTACATTGAAGTCAGGATGGTGCGGAGCAGTGTCTAATTTCAACTCACAATTAAAGGGCAATGCAGAAAGCCCTGTCCAGTATGCAGGTCGTTGTTGTTGTTTAAATCGTCTCAGTGTTAAGGGAAGACTCTTTTGAGTAAATTGATGTCAGAGCAGCAGTAGGGTCTTCCCTGGTAGAGAATTGCTTCCAGGTGATGACATAGACGACTTTGGATGTTTTGTAGATGGCTTCCCTGGTTCAGGGGTGACTGGAAAATGCCCAAATCTCTGATACCTGTGCCAGGTCATCATGTCAATGTTCAGGGTATAAGGTTCCATTGCAGCCACCTGGTGTTATCAGTGCATAAGGAGGCCGCAGGAACAAGTCCAACAATCCCCGTGACCTGGTTCAAACATAAGCATTAAACTGGGGGACTCTTTCACCAACATTCCTTATTGAACAGTTCACAAAGAAAAAAAAAGATAAAAAGTGGGGAAAATAAACAATCTAACTTAAGAGAGTGGACACAATTGTTGCCGTTTAAGAACATTTGTGTGTTCCCATCTCTATATGAACGTGTTTGTATATAATTTCCCATTTTAATGTGCCTATGCAAAGGAAGAACAGTATTACATGGCAAGATTGGTGCTTATGGGGATGCTAGAACAAGTCCAATAATCCAGTTGACTTGGTTCTTATATAAACATTAAATGGAGGGACACTTCTACAAACTTCCTTATTTAACAAATAACAAAGGGAAGGAAAGATGGAGAGGGACTCTTTCACCAAAATACCTTATTGAGCAGTTCACAAAGAGGAGAAAAGATAAAGAGTGGGGAAAATAAACAATCTAGCTTAAGACAGTGGACTCAATTGTCACCGTTTATGGGAACTAATCAGAAACCTAGTATGGTAGCAACCACAGTTACACAATGAAAGAAGGAAGAGGCCAAGAGGCCGTTGAGAGTAAACAAGTAGGTAAAGAGTACTGGCCTCTTCCCAGCCTGAAAATCCATCCTCTCATTTTTATTTTGAAAATATATGGTACCCCCACCCAAAATGGTCTCTTCCCAAACTAAAAGTCCATCCTCCCATTTTATTTTAAATATATATGGTACCCCTGCATGGTTTTTGAAATGGAGATCAATGAGGAAAAAAAATACCAGTGAATGTCACGACGTAATATCCCAACATACACCAGTGCTGCATCGGCCTGCCATCCACCCCATGTGACCCCCACTTAGTGTCGGGAGAGAAAGGGGAAAAGCCTGAGGACCACGATAGAGTCCACCTGGGCTGGCAACCAGGGAAGACCTGGAGTAGGGGAGGAAATAGGGGAATGGCTGGAGGCCTGCCAAGCCTCCCAGCACCCCCCAAGCTAGGAAACATGCCTGCGGTCTGGGGTGTCCCCTAACCCCATACCTGGGAAGAGCCGACCTCCAGGATCAAAGCACCAGAAGCCTGCTATTTGCCCGGTCCCTCCCTCTGCTCTCCTCCCTAGAGTAGGGAGGGGGGAAGCCTGGAGACCCCTAATAGAGTCCACCTGGAATCCACAGCAGGCCACCCGAGGTGTCACTCAGGCTGGGCCTAACAGTCCAGGGGGAAATAGGGGAACTGCTGGAGGTCTGCCAAGTCTCCCAGTATCCTCCAAGCTAGGGAAAATGCCTGGGGTCTAGGTGTCCCCTAACCCTATACCTGGGAAGAGCCGGCCTCCAGGATCAAAGCACCGGAAGCCAGCTATCTGCCTGGCCCCTCCCTCTGCTCCTCCTCCCTAGAGTGGGGGGGGGGAAAGCCTGGAGACCCCTAATAGAGTCCACCTGGAACCACAGCAGGCCACCCAAGATGGCACTCAGGCCGAAAGTTTTGTTTCTTAATTAAAAATATTTTTTATTGAAGCCCCATGAATTACAGAGTTAAAAAATTATTATTATTTTCAGGCATACAATTTTCTAACATAAACAGTCTCTTCACTAGTGTTCACTTACTTCCTCCACCAATGTCCCCAGTCTCTCTCTTGCCCCTTGACCTTCCTCTATGGTGGGCAAGGAAAGTTTCTTTAAAGTCCTGATTAGTGGAGGAGTGGTGTTTAGGTGTATTTCTTCAGGATCATTGCCCAACTTTGTGTATTAAGACATTTTATGCTTCTGATTCTATTTTTACAGATTCAGGAGCTTATGTATGCTTTTCCTGGGATGAAAAACTTTACAGTTTTCTCTCTATTTTGTATCTTAGTCATGAGAGACTTTTTTGGCTTTAAAAAAGTACTGTTTGGAGGGACAATTAAAAAAAATCAAATAGCACCCAAACTCTGCAACTGGTACAATTATAACATTTCTGGATTTCTTTTATTATTACTTTTAGCATATCAGCATCTGGTTTCCACTGAAACATTCTGTGTATTCATGAATATAGGCAACCCTATATTATTAGGCAATTCCTCATTTTTCTAATACAAAAGCTAAAATAAGTTTACTCTTCAAATGGGTAATACCTAACTTTTTAGATTGAGAACTAAATGTTTTCTTTATATGGCTTAGTAATACGATTTCATATTGCATCAATTTTACATTGATTTAAAGGTCCATTTTTTTTCTGTATATATTTCATGGGATAATTTTGTTCAGAGTCTTCCTGCACATATAAGACATCAGTATCTTTATCAAAACCAGAACCTTTGTTGATTCATCTTAACCCGGTTTTCATCTCCCTCATGTCTGTTTAAGATATTTCAGATAGAGCACTTTTAAAATCTGCACATGATTTTGTTCCAAAAATATTTTACCCAGGAATAGTTACTATTCTCCTAACAGTACAACAGTCAGTATTTTCATTTGTTCTGTGAATTATAACCATTAACTGCATTGTTTTGTAAATTATCTTTCAAAGGCTCAATTACACCAATGTCTACACTTGTAATTGTGAGAGTCTTTACCTCAGGATAATTGGATAATTATAAAACCTGCTGTCTTTCTTTCTTGTTTAACCAGGTTACTTTAGAAAACATCTGCAAGTTAGCACTAAGGTTTTATAAAGCAAGTAATGTATCTTTCCTAAATAACAGCTCTTAAAATAATCAAGAGAGTACATTATAAGTATCCCTTGTAAAAGATTTGAGCATCCAACTGTTTCCTGAAAGAACTAAAAAAAAAGAAAAAAAGAAGAAAAAAGAAAAGAAAATAACAGGGTCATAGCAATAACATTGCTGGGAAGGTGTTTGCCTTCCATGCGGCTAACCCGGATTCAATCCCCGGCATCCCATATGATCCCCTAAGCCTTCCAGGAGTGATTTTTGAGTACAGAACCAGGATTAAATCCTGAGTGCTGCTGGGTGTGCCCCCCAAATGAAAACCAAAAAAAAAAAAAAACTACCAACAAAACCCCACAACATAACAGCTTCCCTTATAGTAACCACCATATGGTGTTAGAATATATTTTTATTATATTTTAGGTACGAAGTGAAAACTTTCAGTTTGGTTGTCTTTGACATGATATGCAATAATCTCTGATAACATGGACTAAATTAGATAAATAAACCAATATGCACACTAGAAAGTTCAAATACAGAAAAAGCACTTTGTTCTGGATCAGTTATAATTTGAATATAGTAGTATATTTAAATTATTTTTTCAGAAGGAATTGAAATTTTAAAAATTATATATATAGAGAGATAATAAATGTCTTATCATAATCCCAAAATTTAACAAAGCAACATCCTTCAGAAGATATTTAGATTACTAAGTTACTAGTCTTAAAACTATAATGATAACTTGGGGCCGGAGAGATAGTATGGAGGTAAGGCATTTGCCTTGCATGCAGAAGATCGGTGGTTTGAATCCTGGCATCCCATATGGTCCCCCAAGCCTGCCGGGAGCAATTTCTGAGCATAAAGCCAGAGTAACCCCTGAGCGCTGCCAGGTGTGACCCCAAAACCAAAACAACAACAACAACAACAACAAAAACAACAAAAAACCTATAATGATAACTTATTAAAGGAAATTCAGGGCCAGAGAGATAGCACAGCAGTAAGGCGTTTTCCTTTTCTTGTATGTGGCTGACCCTGGAGGGACCCAGTTTGATTCCCGACATCCTATATGGTCCTGGCAGGGACGATTTCTGAGTGCAGGGAGTCAGAAGTGACCCCTTAGTTCTGCTGGGTGTGGTCCAGAAATCAGTCAACCAATCAATGAATCAATCAATAAATAAAGTTTTGGAAAAAAAAGAAAATTCAGAAGACATAGAGAAGTCTCTGTATAAAGAAGACTCCCATGATCTGGGAGGTTCTGAGGAAAAATCTATTTTATGTTATTACTTGAATGCTAACAGTGGTCACCATTGTTTATGAAATTTAACTTGTTCTTTGTTTCATTAATATCATAAAAACTAGAAATGAAAAATGTGTCACTTTGCAAACTTGTGAAAACTTACCTCTTAAACTTATTTTCTAAGGTCCAGAGAGATAGTACAGCAGGTAAGACATTAGCACTGCATGTGGCCAACCTGGGCTTGATTACAAAATGGTACCCCAAACACTGCCAGGAGTAATTCCCAAGTGTAGAGCCAGGAGTAACTCCTGAGCAATTACTTGGTGTGACCCCAAAACAAAAATACAACAAAAATTATTTTCTAAAAGTAATCAGGGTATTCTGTATTATCTGTTAAAGCTCTTAGTGAACCATCTAAGAAGGTATCATTTAGCACTGGCAAATCTCAGTGCTAACATGCACCTGCTGCTCCTGCTTTAATCGTATTGTTAAGTTTATGTATGTCCTTACCATGAATTAACCTTTCAGAGTGGCCACATTTTCTTGTCCTTAATGATGCTAGAATGAGCTCACTTTCGTTCCACTATGTGCTTGGATTCCAGTGGATAAACTCACGCACGGTTGTGCTCTTGGACAGTGTAGAGAAGCTGCATGTGATTGATCGGCAAACTCAAGAGGAATTAGAAACAGTGGAGATCTCCGAAGTTCAGTTGGTCTATAATAGCAGCCATTTTAAATCACTAGCCACTGGAGGAAATGTTAGCCAGGCACTGGTAAGTCTGATTTGTTATTTTGGTATTGCTTTGATAAGCTTGGTGTTCTGCTGTTTTGGTTCAGAAATAGGAACTACAGGGGCCAGGAAGGTGGTGCTAGAAGTAAGGTGTCTGCCTTGCAAGCGCTAGCATAGGACAGACTGCGGTTCTATCCCCCCCATATGGCCTCCCCAAGCCAGGGGCGATTTCTGAGCGTATAGCCAGGAGTAACCCCTGAGCATCAAACGGGTATAGCCCAAAAACCAAAAACCAAAAACCAAAAAGAAATAGGAACTACAAAGAGAAGCCTTTAGGCCTTGTGCTTCTTTAAGTGTTGCTAAAAATCAGCTTGATGAGATAGTACAAGGCATCTGATCTGTGTTCAATTCCTGGTATCCTATGGTCCCTGATATCATATGGTCCCCTGTAACTCCACCCTGGATTTAGGTGTACCTACCTGAGACCCGCCCATTTCTGGGAGGGGTCTTGGGAACCGGATATTACATGTAACCTTACCTGCAAGATCCCTCCCATTCTGGGGAGTGGTCTTGGAAGGTTATATAAGGCCGTTGACCCAGGGGATTAGGCGGCTTTTGGTCTTTTGCCAGCCTGGAGGTCAAAGGGAAGATGGCTGAAAAGAGTTAAGATGCAGGGCTAGCTAAGAATGGCTGAATGCTTAATTGTTATGATATAGGCCACACATGTGGTAGATAGGGCATGAATAAAGTTGATGCTTCCTGATGTCTGTCTCTGGATGAGCGTGATTCCACCGTTCACCTAAACCTGGGACCCGCCAGCTGGATGGGGGTTTCGGAGCCATGTGGCCTGGGATGGCAGAGAAAAATCCCTCCATCCATCCACCTCTATCTAGCACCATCGCTAATTATTTAATGCTACAGTCCCCAAAACATTACTGTGCATAAGCCTGAAGACCCAGGAGTATTACTCACCATCGCCTTGGATGCCCCCATGGACCACCAGTGTTCTCCTGGAGGTCCCTGGAACAACACTCCTTACCATTAAGGGGGCATTGTACCTCTGTAAGAGTAAATAGATAGGACTAGAGTAATTACTGCTATGGCTCCCTCTAAGAAATCTTAAAACTAGATAAAAAATGATAAAACTATTTCCAAGTACCTTAACAAAGCATATCAAAATGAATAGGGCCAGAGAGCAGAAGTAAGGCTCAAGAGTAAAATAGAAGCACATATGGATTAATCAAAATGAGTAATAAAGAGGAAAATGTTAAAGCTGTGTGTGTGTGTGTGTGTGTGTGTGTGTGTGTGTGTGTGTGTGTGTGAGAGAGAGAGAGAGAGAGAGAGAGAGAGAGAGAGAGAGAGAGAGAGGACACATTGAATGCAGAGGAGTAACTTGAGATTGAGAGCAGATTTCATCAGACATAATCTCCACCACTCTATGAAAAGGAAATGCAAATCATCAACAAACATATGACAAGATTCTCAACATTATTAAACACCAGTGAAATGCAGATCAAACTGCTGTGCAATAGCATTATGCCTACCAGAATGGCTATCATCAAAAAACACACAAGTGCTGGTGAGGATGTGGGAAACCTGGGACTCTCAGACATTGCTGCTGGGACTATAAACTGATGCAGCTGCTGTGAAAACACAGATCCAGCTGGCAGATCCTCAAAATGGTTAACTGGAAATTCCATGTGAATGAGCAGTTCTGCTCCTCAGTATCTACTGAAGATAAATGAAAATACAGAAGGTTTGTACTGAAAGGTTCATAGCCGATTATTCACAACAGCCCCAAAGTAGAAGCAATCTTTCAAAGTTATTAGTTAAAATTTGTTGTTGTACTTTAGGTAACATGCTTTAAGTGATGTTAATATTTATGTTTTTATGCATATATAATTTTATTAATTAAAGCACAGTGATTTATAAAGTTATTTGTAGTTCAGGTTTATATGGATAATATTCTAGCATCAGTGGTTTGTTTTTCTTTTTTAATAATTTTTATTGTGACCAAAGTGGATTACAAATCTTTCACAGTAATATTTTAGGTACATAGTGGCATTGAACCCAGGGCATTCCCACCATCAGTGTCATCCTCCCTCCAACCCTGTTCCCAGCATGCATCCCATATCCCCCTCCTTTGCCTTCTGGGGGGGTGCTAGTGTAAGTGGTTCCCTCTGTGTCTAGTTTGTTGTAGAATGGGTATCGATTCTGTTGTTGTTGGCTTTGGATTTGGTATTTAAGACTGATCTTTTGTTTTTCTATTAAAAGTTCATACAACTGTTTGGTCTTGGTACCATCCATTTCTTCCCCTCAATTTATGAAGCAGAACAAGATGATTCAAGTTATGTGGTTCTGTTTGAAGGAAAAGAAAAATGAAAACAAAACAGAAACAAACAAGAAAAGCCCCCCAAAAGCAAGCAAACAAACAAACAAAATCTGGGAGGGGTCCATCAGGATATCCTTTCTCCCTTCCTTTGTTGTTGCTACTGCTGCTGAGGTGGGGCACCATGTGGTGCTAGAGTCCAAACCAGGGCTCTAGCATACATAGCATTCCTTCTAACCCTTTGAACCATCTCTGTACCTGTTTGACTATTTATATGAGATGTCCACTTAGGGCAAGATCAGAGTGACAATTTAGTGGGTCTGGAAGTGCAAATGGGGGCTTATGTGAAAATATGAGATCTTTGTGGAGGAATGGAAAGGGCCAAGAATCAGATTGTGGTAATGGTTATAATTATGCACTTACTGAATCTTAGTATGTGAAATATATCTCAGAGCTATATTATTTAACAAAAGCAGTTGACTTTAAAAAGGTAAAAAGTGCAACTTACAATGTTTGTGATCTGAAGAAATAATATGATGACCAAAATAACACATTGCATCAGGGAGAGAGGAATGAAAAGATGTAAAGTTTTTACAGTGCATATAAAATAGTCTATTATTTATTTGTTTGTTTTCTGGCAGTGCTCAGGTGTCACCCTTGGCATTGCACTCAGGAATCATTTCTGGTGGGTTCAGGGTACCATATGGTATGCTGGAGATCAAATCCAGTTGGCCGTATGCAAGGCAAGCACCCTGTCCACTGTACTATTTCTCTGGTGCCAGTCTATTATTACTTAAATGTAAATTGGTAAGTTAGTTACATTTTTTTTTTTTGGGCCATACCCGTTTGATGCTCAGGAGTTACTCCTGGCTAAGTGCTCAGAAATTGCCCCTGGCTTGGGGGGACCATATGGAACGCTGGGGGATTGAACCTCGGTCCTTCTTTGGCTAGCGCTTGCAAGGCAGACACCTTACCTCTAGCGCTACCATGCCGGCCCCACATTTTGTGAACACCAGGAGAGTCATTGAAAAAGAAGTCTAGGGGCCGGGTAGGTGGCGCTGGAGGTAAGGTGTCTGCCTTGCAAGCGCTAGCCAAGGAAGGACCGCGGTTCGATCCCCCAGCGTCCCATATGGTCCACCCAAGCCAGGGGCGATTTCTGAGCACATAGCCAGGAGTAACCCCTGAGCGTCAAACGGGTGTGGCCCAAAAAAAAAAAAAAAAAAAAAAAGAAAAAGAAGTCTAATAGGTCTGTAATACTGGCAAAATGGACCATTGAAAGATTAGTATGTTGAACTAAGCTTGAAAAAAGTGCAAGTAAAAAGGAGTAATTAATAAAATTAATTCATTGATTTATTAAATTTAATTTATTAAGTTAATTGGCTTGATAGCTCATATCAAGTAGTATAATGAGCAATTATTAATTAAAATATAAGTTACACATTATATAATCTTACTTTTTATGCTCATATATGTTATTAATTTAGAACAATAATTAACTATAATTATTTAGATAATAAATATCACTGAGTGGAAATAATCTAAACATTTTTATTAAAATCTAGATAGACTGGATTTTAAAGCAAAGCATTGTTCAATTACAAAGACAAATAATTAAAAGTATGAGGATGGAAAGATACAACATGCAAACTTTAGTCGTTAGAATGACTATATTAGGGGCTGGAGAGATAGCATGAAGGTAAGGCATTTGCCTTTCATGCAGAAGGTCATTGGTTCAAATCCCAGCATCCCATATGGTCCCCCGAGCCTGCCAGGAGTGATTTCTGAGCATGGAGCTAGGAGTAACCCCTGATCACTGCCGGGTGTGACCCAAAAACCAAAAAAAAAAAAAAAAAAAAGAATGACTATATTAAAAAAAAGAATGGCTGTATTAATATCAGACAATAAATTTTAAAGAAGAAATTAGGAAAATTATTAAAACAACACTGCTACCTAAACCACTATATAGATTCAGTGTTATCCTCATCAAAATTCTCACAGTACTTTACACGGGCATGGAATTGTTAATATTTATATGGAGGGGATAGGAGGTAGTTCAGAGGACTAATTCATGCTCCCATGAGGGGCCTGGGTTTGAGCCTCAGCATCACATGGTTCTTTAAGAACAGAGCCTAGAGTAGTCAGCACACTGCTAGGTGTGACCCAGAAATGGAAAAAAAATTTTTTTTATTAAGTATTAAAACTCACAAGTAACCAGGGTTTTCTTGAAAAATAAAAGAAGACTGGAGGCTTTGCATTCCCTAACTTCAGATTATATTAATAAGTTCTGATAAGCAAAACTGTGGAACTGGAATGAAGGCTGACACTAAACTAATGGAATAGGATTGAGAGCTGAGAGATAAATCCTCAGCTATATAAACAGTTAAGTCTAAAAGAAAGAACTAAGGTGCATGAAGAGGACCAGGGCAGCCTTTTTTTTTTTTTTTTTAACAAATTAAGAAGTATTAAAAATTAACATCTCTTAACAAATGGTGTTAGGTTAAACTGGGGAGCAACATGCAAAATATGAATATTATTCATGTTTTGAATTAAACACTAAATGAATTGTAGTATGCTAATTCAAATGTTGCCTTATACAAAAATTAATTTAGACCTAGATATTTGACTCAAATGGATAAAATATGAGGAATACAGAGTTAGAGCTCTCCATGTTACTTCAGAAGCATTTTTAATGATTCAGTGCAACTGAACAAGAAAAAAAAACAAGGGGCCGGAGAGACAGCATGGAGGTAAGGCACTGCCTTACATGCAGAAGTATGGCGGTTTGAATCCCAGCATCCCATATGGTTCCCGAGCCTGCCAGGAGCGATTTCTGAGTGTAGAGCCAGGAGTAACCCCTGAGCACAGTCAGGTGTGACCCAAAAAACCAAAAAGAAAAAAAAGAAAAAAAAACAAAAATAAAAACAAGTGGACTACAGCCAAGTTAAAAGTTTTCTGCTCTGCAAGAAATGATGTATAAAATAAAAGGATACTCTAGTAGTGGGAAAAAAAAGTGCTCAACATATATCTAACAGGATACTAATAATCAAGATGTATAAAGTACTCACAAAGTGAAATAACCATAAAACCCCAACACCCCCACCAAAAAGTCAGGAAGAGAAGAAGAGCAGATGTTTCCCCGAAGAAGCATGCAGATGGTCATATAGGGATATGAAAAAATGTTTGCCATCTTTGATTATTAGGGAAATACAAATCAAAATGACAATGAAATACCCCCTCACACCAGTGAAAATGGCCTACTTCAAAAAGTCTGGAAACAGCCAGTAATGGCAAGGGTATGGGGACTCAATTACTGTTAATGGGACTGTCATCAGGTTCACACTCAATTGAAAACATAATGGAAACTTCTTGAAAAATTGAAACTAGAGCTTCCATTTGACCCAGTGATTTCTGTTCCATGGCATCAATCCCCACAATATACAAAAACCCTAATTTGAAAAGATGTTTGCATGCCTACGTTCACTGCAGTATAATAGTAAAATTATAGTGATCTAGAAATAACCCAAGAGTTCAAAAACATGAGAAATAAAACTTCGATGTAAACACACAATGGAATCCTACTCAAACTATAGAAACATTGAGATCTTGCAGATAGCTGCAACTTGGATGGAACTGGCTGGTGTATGCTAGGCAAAGTTAATCAGAGGGAAAAGAACATTGTTGAATGATTTCCCTTTATAAAGTATAGAGAAACTATTCCACAGGAATAAGTAATAGCCAAAGAAACACATGGAGGCTCAATCTGTAGAACTGATTATGCTAATGGCTTTATGGGGGGGTGAGAAGAGATCTAAGATTGGTGGAGAGATATTGGCACAATAAATAGGTGTGATGTAGGGACACTGCCTAAAACAGTTACACTCCTATAGGTGATGTTGCTTCAATTATAAGAAAAGAATCTCTGTGTCTGTGCCATGTGTTCTTCAGCTTAATGATGGTTCAACTAAAGAAATCTTTTTTTCTTGGTTTTTGAGCCACACCCGGTGACACTCAGAAATCACTCCTGGCTTGGGGGATCATGTGGGACTCTGGGGAATTGAACCATGGTCCGTCCTAGACTAATGTGTGCAAGGCAGACAGATGCTTTAACTGTTGTGCCACCGATCTGGCCCTATCAACTAAACAAATTTTTGCACTTACCATAGTGAGAAAGAAATATGCACTCAGTAGGAATGCACAGATTTGGAATCATGCTCTCTTATAATACTGGGGCAGTGCAGGAAGCTGTAGTCCTAATGGCCCACAAAATCACAGTGGAAAATATTATACTCTCAAGTGTACAAAGTTCAGTACAAGATATTCACTATTAGTATAATGCCTGTCCTAGTAGCAGGTGGGAGAGGATGGGTGGGAGGAAAAAGAGAATCAGGGAAGGTGAGGGAAACTGTTGACATTGGTGGTGGGAAAATGCACACTGGTGAAGGTTGTTATACGTTGTTTGACTGTAACTCAATCATGAACAACTTTATCTGTGAAAAAAAAACTATGAACAACCTTATAACTGGGTGTTTTAAAAAATAAGATATTTACTATCACTGAAGAAGTTTTGTGTTAGATGATTTTTGTCCAACCTTAGGCTAACTAAGCATTTTTTTGTTTTGTTTTGTTTTGTTTTGTTTTGTTTTGTTTTGGGCCACACCTGGCGGTGCTCAGGGGTAACTCCTGGCTGTCTGCTCAGAAATAGCTCCTGGCAGGCATGGGGGACCATATGGGATACCGGGATTCAAACCAACCACCTTTGGTCCTGGATCGGCTGCTTGCAAGGCAAACGCCGCTGTGTATCTCTCTGGGCCCCATAACTAAGCATTTTTGAGCTAGGCTAAGGTAATTATATCCTTTAATTATATTAAGTGCATTAAAAAAATTTTGTTTGTTTGTTTATGGGCCAATTCCAGTGGTGCTCAGGGCTTACTCCTGACTCTACACTCAAGAATTACTCCTGGTAGTGCTCAGGGGAACACATGGAATGTTGGGGATTGAGCCTGTGTCAAATATGCCTTACCTGTTGGGCCATCACCCTAGCCCCTCAAATGCCATTCTAATATTTATGATGGGTTTATTGGGATATAACTTTAATGCAAATTGGGAAGATCCTATACATAAATGGCTCTATATATCAGAGAATTTAAATTAAGTAGCTCACTATAAAGAAAATTCCATTTATTATTGAAAAAAATTTAACTTTATTTATTTATTGATTGGTTTCTGGGTCACACTTGGCAGTGCTCAGGGGCCACTCCTGTCTCTGCACTTAGAAATCACTCCTGAAAGACTTGGGACTATATGGGATGCTTGGAATCGAACTGGGTCCATCCCGGGTTGACCGCATGCAAGGCAAACGCCCTACTGCTGTGGTATCTCTTCAGCCCCTATTGAAGACTTCTATTTAAATAAAAATTATAAAAGCAGTAGCATTCTACAAAAAACTCTTGAGAAGAAGAAAAAGAAGCACATGACCTTGAATAAATAAAACCAGATAAAATCAGATAACTTAACCCTGGAGAGATAATGCTGGAGTTAAGGCACTTGCTTTGAATCCTATAGATAATTTGATTCCTGGCACCATATATGGTTCCCTATTCCCCAGGAGGTCAGTACTGAACACAGAGCCAGGGAATAGCCCCTGAACACTGCAGCTTGTGACCCTCCTCTTCCCTCCCTCCCAATTTAGATAACATTAGTTTACGAAACTTTTTGTTTTAGGTATATAATTTTATACCTCTTCTAAATGTTATGTTATCTACCTCCTATTTGCCACCAAAGTATCATAACTTTACTACCATCCATTAAGTATCCGTTGCAGTAATTCTTCATAAGGCCACCTTACCTCTGATCATGAAATCAGACAAAGAAATGATAATAAACAACAATAGAAACCTATTTTCTTGTAGCATAGAAATAAAAAATCTTTAAAATGTTAGCAAACAGAAAGCAGCAGTTTATAAAATAATCCAATGTGTTTTCAAGGCATGCAAGACCTTTTTGCCATGCAGAAAAAATATGATTTATCACATTAATTAATCATAAGAGAAGAACTGTAATACTATCTAAAAGATATAGAAAAGCATTTGACAAAAATATATTTCATATTTTAGAGAAAATGTTTAGCAAACTAGAGAATGAAGTGAATTACCATGACTTCAGTTTGCTAACCAAGATTATATTATAAATCAACATCATAGTTGACATAGTACTGCCAAACCAAAATAAAACAAATTCCTCTTCTGTTCAAGTCTCCGTTAGAGAAAATGTTGAAGGCAGAAGAACATGGTAAAAAGAGTCGATGCTGGGCCCGGAGAGATAGCACGTTTGCCTTGCAAGCAGCCAATCCAGGACCAAAGGTGGTTGGTTCGAATCCCGGTGTCCCATATGTTCCCCCATGCCTGCCAGGAGCTATTTCTGAGCAGACAGCCAGGAGTAACCCCTGAGCACCGCCGGGTGTGGCCCCCCCCCCAAAAAAAAAAGAGTTGATGCTGCGGTAGTTAGCAAAATGCAGAGAGTGAGAATGAGTATTCCAGCATCTTTAACAAAAGAAGTTCCAGAAAAATAAAGCACTATAAGTAGTTCACTATAAGTAGTTCAGTGGTAGAACACTTGTCTTCCAATAGCCCCCTGAGTTTGATTTCTGGCATTGCAGCAGGAGAAATAGGGAGACAAAAGAATGAAGAGAGGCTTGAGGAAGGGGACTGGAAGGAATGCTCAGTGGCCGAGAGTATGGTTTGTTCACTGGAGGCCTTAGTTCAAGCCCCTGGTACCACTTGGTTCCCTGAGCACAACTGGAAGAACCTCTGGGATCAGAGATAAGAATAGCCTCTGATCATCATGGGATGTGACCCAAAAACAAAAATAAAAAAAAAAAAGGAAAAAAAGGAAGGAAGCAAGTAAAGAAAAGAAGAGGAGATGAAGAAAGAATAGATTGAGGGAGATCGAGGCAGGCTTGAGATTAGAGGTGATTTAGGAGACAACACCAAAATGTGGCTCTTAATTCAGACAAATGAACTGTAGAAGAAATAAAACCACAAAATCTCAACATTTGTCATTTGAGACCATTTGAAATCCAAACACGAATTGGATACTATATACTAAGGAAGGACTCCTAAATTTTAAAAGTATGTTAACGAACGACCATGACGATGGCTCAAAGGTCTGGACCACATGTGGGGCCCCTCCTCAGTTTCACATGGTCTCTTGAGCACTTCTGGGTGTGCCATTCTACCCCCCAGAATGAAAGCAATTTATGAAGTGGTGGTTCTGTTAAAAACAACTCATTTATTATCCATGCACTGAATTTTTTTATTTTTTTGTGGGATGCCAGTTTGGGCACAGCAGTGCTAAGAGCTGCTCTTGGCTCTGTGCACAAAGGTCATTCCTGGCAGTGCTTGGAGGGCAGTGATGAGGATCAAACAATAGCCAATGAATTTTATATGCAAAACACACAGAACCTAAAGTTCATTTCACAGTTAATCTGTTACAGGGGAGTGAGTGGAACTATAAATAAGATTGTGAGTCTAAGTTCAATTTTTTGCAAGTGGCTAGTCAGTTGTGCCAACACCACTTGTTAAAGAGGCTTTCTTTGCTCCATTTAGGATTTCTTGCTCCTTTATCAAAAATTAGATGATTGTATGTCTGGGGAACATTCCCTGAGTATTCAAGCCTATTTCACTGATCTGAGGACCTGTCTTTATTCCAATACCATGCTGTTTTGATAACTATACATAGGTTAAATCCAAATGGATGAAAGACCTCGAAATCAGACCCGAAACCATAAGATATATTGAACAACATGTAGGTAAAACACTCCAGGACATTGAGACTAAAGGCATCTTCAAGGAGGAAACTGCACTCTCCAAGCAAGTGAAAGCAGAAATTAACAGATGGGAATATATTAAACTGAGAAGCTTCTGCACCTCAAAAGAAATAGCGCCCAGGATACAAGAGCCCCCCACTGAGTGGGAGAAACTATTCACCCAATACCCATCAGATAAGGGGTTAATCTCCAAAATATACAAGGCACTGACAGAAATTTACAAGAAGAAAACATCTAATCCCATCAAAAAATGGGGAGAAGAAATGGACAGACACTTTGACAAAGAAGAAATACATATGGCCAAAAGACACATGAAAAAATGCTCCACATCACTAATCCTCAGGGAGATGCAAATCAAAACAACTATGAGGTACCACCTCACACCCCAGAAATTGGCACACATCACAAAGAATGAGAACAAGCAGTGTTGGCGGGGATGTGGAGAGAAAGGAACTCTTATCCACTGCTGGTGGGAATTCCGCCTAGTTCAACCTTTATGGGAAGCGATATGGAGATTCCTCCAAAAACTGGAAATCGAGCTCCCATACGAACCAGCTATACCACTCCGAGGAATATACCCTAGGAACACAAAAATACAATACAAAAATCCCTTCCTTACACCTATATTCATCGCAGCACTATTTATAATAGCAAGACTCTGGAAACAGCCAAGATACCCTTCAACAGATGAATGGCTAAAGAAACGGTAGTACATATACACAATGGAATATTATGCAGCTGTCAGGAGAGATGAAGTCATGAAATTTTCCTATACATGGATGTACATGGAATCTATTATGCTGAGTGAAATAAGTCAGAGAGAGAGAGAAAGATGCAGAATGGTCTCACTCATCTATGGGTTTTAAGAAAAATGAAAGACATTCTTGCAATAATAATTTTCAGACACAAAAGAGAAAAGAGCTGGAAGTAACAGCTCACCTCATGAAGCTCACCGCAAACAGGGGTGAGTTTAGTTAGAGAAATAACTACGTTTTGAACTATCCTAATAATGAGAATGTACAAGGGAAATAGAAAGCCTGTCTAGAGTACAGGCGGGGGTTGGGTGGGGAGGAGGGAGATTTGGGACATTGGTGATGGGAATGTTGCACTGGTGATGGGTGGTGTTCTTTACATGATTGAAACCCAAATACAATCTTGTATGTAATAAAGTTGGTAAAAAAAAGATTGTGAGGTAATAATAATTGATGTGGCTGACTGATATATGAGTTCATCAATACCTTTAGTTAGCTCATCTCAATACATTTGAATATATTTTGAAATTTTCAGAAAGCAAAGTAAAAAAATTCTATTGTTTGACCATGGATATATTTGGGAATTTGTAATTTTACATGTTCAAACTATACAGAAAACTTGTATCTTTTTTTCTAAGATGGGCAAACTTAATATGAAATTTGAAACTTGTTTAGCTCAGATTCAGTAAGCAACAGAGTCAACATTTGTAGACTTTATCAAACCAGTTGCTTTTATTTGTTTTGCTTTCAGCGCTGACTCCCTTATATGATGCTGTTTTCTCTTGTTTCTGCTAATATTTTAGGTTGACTTTTTTTTCACAGAAACATTTTGTCTTTTTTTGGGGGGGGGTTAGGGCCACACCTGTTAGTGCTCAGGAACTATACCCCCCTGTTCTGTGCTTTGGGATTATTCACAGTAGTGCGTGGGGTCCATGCAATGCCAGGGATTGACCCTGGCCTCCTAAAATATACAAATAGCCTAATGCAATCAGCCCTATTCTCCCTGTCAATCAACTTGGAAGTTTTCCTTTAGATTTAGAAGTTGGCATGTTTCTCTTTTCCACATTATTCTTATAAAACTAAAAGAACATATGGAAGAAGAGGATTAAATTTTATGCTTTGTCTTTGTCCATTGATGAACTGTTCATGAAACACAGTCACATCTCATTCTCCTCCAGCCCACTTTTTAGATGAAGCTATACTGACCAAAAAAAGTTCTATGTCATTGGTTTGCTTTAAAACATAGTGAGATTTTTAATGCATATGATTTTTAACTTTGTTGTTTGTTGTTGTTGTTTTAGGCTTTGGTTGGAGAGAAGGCTTGTTATCAATCCATCAGTAGCTATGGTGGCCAGATCTTTTATTTGGGGACAAAAGTAAGCCCTTTCACTCTGTGACTTGACATTTGTTCATGACAGGAGAGGGGTGGAGGGTTTACTGCTGAGATAAAAGTTTTTACACTTACCAGGTATGCTCTAAAATGTGTATGAATTAGGGGCCAGAAAGATAGCACAGCGGTAGGGCGTTTGCCTTTCATGCAGAAGGACGGTGGTTCAAATCCCTGCATCCCATATGGTCCTTCTGAGCCTGCCTGGAGTGACTTCTGAGCACAGAGCCAGGAGTAACCCCTGAACACTGCTGGATGTAACCCAAAAACCAAAAAAAAAAAATGTGTATGGATTAGAGAGTCAGGTTTTCAGCTAATTCATAATATATATATTTCTGTACACAGACTTTATTCTACTTCCATCTGGATTCTAAGAGAATGCTTATTTTCTTGATTTATGGAAATACTTTCATATTGTTTCTTCACATTTATGTTTTTATGACCAGGAAGAGACCTAACTTGGTATATTTGTCTTGTAATAAGATGACCTTTAGCTTTGATCAGTTTAGGATTTATAAAATGCACTGAAGCATTTGACCTCAAAGAGAACAGTGGAATCAGAAATGCTAGTACATTGATTTATTCTTGAGTTATTTAAAAAAATTTTTTTTATTTCATATTAGTGTTTAAAGTAGCCTTGAGTCAGTACAGAGGGGTACTTTTCCTTGCATCTTGTCTGTGGAATAAACCCCTTCTTGGACTGTAGTCTTACTGATCGTGAAGCATTTTCTATTTAAATGCGGGGCCTAAGAAGACCTCTAGTAAATGCTTTTTTATTATGAGCTGTTTATTTAAAGAGATACAGAAAATGGGTCTGGGCATGAGTGTTGCAAACAGTCAGCTAGCTGGTTTTAATTTCGTTCTTTGTTTTCTAGTCTGTGTATGTGATGATGCTGAGGAGCTGGAGAGAGGTGAGTCCTAAGTAATGTTGTACATTGGTGCTATTGGATCGATAACATCTTAACATTATTTTTGACTCTGCAGAAAAAATGATTGGGACTAGTAATTTTAATTTCAGAAGTGTACATCAATACCACTGTAACCCATGGGTATTTGATTTGATAAAGCTGACTGTATAAATTAGAATTCGTTTTGGCTCTATATCTCAGAACTTGAAATAATAGCAGTTAAGCAAGATTTCTGCCTTATGTAAAAGCAGTCCAAAGGGAGGCAGTTCATGGCATGAAAGTACTGCAGTGCAGGGGTCTTTAGTATAAGAGGAGCTGGTCTGCTCCTCTGTGTTATCTGGGAAGTCCAGTGTTTAAGTCTTTTTGATCCAATGCGTTTCTGAGACTCTACCCATTAAATTCACATTTCAGGAAGTAGAAAAGAGGAGGGCTGCCTTTTTTATGTTTTGAAATATTTTCTTATGTAATCATTGTGAATCACAAAGTTACTCATGGTTGGGTTTTAGGCAAAATATGCTCCAACACCAAAAAAATCCCTTCACCAGTGTCTACTTCCCTCCATTAGTGCCCCCAATTTTCATCCTGTACTCCAGCCAATGGTAGGCACTTTTTCCTATTAGGCACTGTCATTTGCAATATGGTTGCTGCTAGGGTATCATACATGTCACTTTTCCTTCTTATAGTACCCAGTACTCAACTTGAGTGATTACTTTCCCTGTCATTGTCACAGTGGTCTTTTTCCTGACTTGTCTCCCCCTTATCCCATAGTGGCCAGTTTGTTGCTAAAGACCAAAGGGCTGCCTGTGCGTGCGTGCGTGCGTGCGTGCGTGCGTGCGTGCGTGTGTGTGTGTGTGTGTGTGTGTGTGTGTGTGGTTTTTGGGTCACACCCAGGCTGCCTGCGTGTGTGTGTGTGTGTGTGTGTGTGTGTGTGTGTGTGATTTTTGGGTCACACCCGGCAGTGCTCAGGGGTTTTTCTTGGCTCCATGCTCAGAAATCACTCCTGGCAGGCACGGGGGACCATATGGGATGCCGGGATTCGAACCGATGACCTTCTGCATGAAAGGTAAATGCCTTACTTCCATGCTATCTCTCCGGCCCCCAAAGGGCTGCCTTTTAAAGTGATATCCCACACATATCAGCAATACTGCCACTTATTGGCCAAGACATGGTACCATGACCAGTTCAAAGGAACTTTATTCATTCATTCATTCATCCGTTCATTTGTGGTGCTGGGGACAACACCTGAGATGTAACACATGCATAGGATGTTTTGGCCTCTGAGCCACATCCCCAGGCCTCCAGGGGAATTTTTGAAATATTTATACTGTAGTCAGTATTATCATCTCTCAAGCATAGGGTTTATTCCCAGAGTATGACTGGCCTCTTCTGCTCAGCTCTGTTTTTCTCTTTCCTCTCTTTAGAGTTAAGCTTTGTGTCTGCCTAAAATAGACATTACAGCCACTCTATTATTCAGTGCTTAAGAAATCATTTTTTTCTTTACTAAAAAAGTATTGGGTTAGAGGGAGAGGACTGAAGAGATAATTTCAGGGTTAAGGCACTTGCATGTGGCTGACCGTGGTTTGATCACTGGCACCACATGGTTCCCCCAGGCATCATGGGGTGTATCCCTGGAAGCCTCCCCCCCACCCCCAACACTCCTGATACTTTGATACTTCAGAGATTTTGAAGACCAGCAATGCATCTTTGGGCACTTGCACTGAACCACTTGCCCAGTTGGCCCAGAATCACAGGATTGTCCTCGAAATCTTGAACACTTTTTGGAGAGATGATGCCTCCCATAGAAACAAGATATTCCCATCATTATCAGAATAATTTTAGCTACTAAGCAGCAATTTCTGGAAGGTATTAAACAGAGTAGGAATTTTGACAGGTGATTTGTCAAACCAAAATGTCTTGCTTCTCCCATTTGTTGATTTATTTCAGAGAGTGGATCATCTCCTGAAACAAGATTGTTTCACAGAAGCCTTGGCTCTTGCATGGTCTTTCCATGAAGGAAAAGCAAAAGCAGTAGTGGGTAAGTTAATAGAATATTAGTATAATTGACATAGTATTTGTGGAATATTTTGTTGTTGTTGTTTTTATTTTTGAGTAGAAGGAATGACTAATGTTAATCTTACTCATAATACATTTTTAGGTTTGATTTTAAGTATTTTTTAAACAAGATGTTATATAGATTTTAGTGAAGAAGGTAACAGACAAATACAGGGTAAAGATTTCTAATTACTTTTTAATTAATTAATATTAATTTTTCTAACTACTTCTAATTACTTTTTAAATTCTCTCATTTCAAAAAAGAAAATTTACTATTAAAACAAAAGGAAGTACATTGACATGCTGTCTGATCCAACAGATGGGGAAGGTGATTAGATTATCTAAGTGGTACAGTGCCTCAAAATTTTTTGTTGTTGGTTGGGGCCACACTTGGTGGTGCTCTAGGATTACTCCTAGCTCTGCACTTAGGGTCTAGTCCTGGCAGGGCTCGAAGAATCTTATGTGGTGCTAGGGATGGAACCCAGGTTGCCTTTGTGCAAAGCAAATGCCCTACCTAATATACTATGGCTTTGGCCTCATGCCTCACATTTTGACCCCTCAGGATTACTCTAGATACAATTCTCTTCATACAGATAATGAATAGAAGACCAGAATGGTTTCACTGTGGCTGGCATAAGTTTGACTTTGATTTTGTGCTGGATTTTGTCTCTGCAGGATTATCTGGGGATGCTAGCAAACGAAGGGCTGTGGTTGCTGATCGGGTGAGTCTTCTCAGAGGGATTTTTGCTAAAGTGTGGCACCACTTTGCTTTCTGCTCCTACCTTAGCTAAATGGCTGCAGTCAAGAGGAACGTGTATTAAAAGAATGAGTCATATTATAGTTCTCTGGTGTCATCTTGAATGCTTTATAAATTCCTTAACAACTCCCCCCCCCACTTACTCTCTTATAAAGATGAAAAAGTACTAAAAGGGCCCAAAAACACAGAAAGAAGTTGGTGGAATCCTGGAGGTCTGGTTGACTTCTGAACCTAATTATCATCTTTAGGAATTTTACATTTGCTCATTTTAAATGAACTGATTAGTAATTACGAGAAATGCTGCATATGAAAGTATTGCCTGAGGTACCAGAGGACTGGTTTTATTATTTATTTATTTATTTATTTATTTATTTATTTATTTAGGCCATTTCCGGTGATGCTCAGGGATTACTCCTGGCTATGTAGTCAGAAATCACTCCTGACTTGGTTTTACTATTATTATTAATGCTTAATACTGATATTTATTATTGGCTTTTTTTTCCTAGTTCTTGATTGATTAAATTCATTCATAGTTGTCATTCTTCCCCTTGTACTGTGCAAATGCATTGGTGAAAGTTATATTCCAAATTGGTATAAACATTCAGAAAATATGAGTAAAAAGAATGGAACTTGATGACTTCTTAGACTCATGAATGATTTTCTTATTATCTGCTAAAAAAGAATTGATTGTGTTCTTTAGGGAAGGCCTGCAGTGGAGGATTACTGAAAAGCTTAACTTCTATTTTTCATTTGCTGAGCAATATAGATACTACTGAGGTCTAGAGCCTGGAGCTATTTATGAGAAAAGATTAGCATATTAGTACTGTCCCAGGGGCTGCAAGAAATTATGTTGAGGCTTTAAAAATTGGGAAATGAAGCCACCACAATTTTTCATTATTATATCTTAAAGAAATGAAGTCTGATTCTGTATTACTTAGAATGGTTGCAAATATTAAATATTAAAACATGTTAGAGATTTATTTTTATTTATATACTGGGCTATTTTTCTTACAGATGGTAGAAATCTTATTTCATTATGCAGACCGAGCTCTGAAAAAGTGCCCTGACCAGGGGAAAATCCAAGTCATGGAGCAGCATTTCCAGGTATGCCTTTACAGGTGTTTCAAAGAGGCATCACAACTAATGGGTCAGATGCATCCGGTTTATGTTACTTAAGAATCGTGCCTTAGTTAAAAGAGAACCAGGTTTTAGTTAACATGTTGATGCTATCACATGTACCATCCACTGATGCTCACACTTAACTATGGTTAAATTAAAACAAATGGCAGTTCTGGCATTACTATGTACATAACATGGCTTTTGGTTTCTGAGCTCTGTCAGGATTTGCGGGCTACTCGAAATGATAAAACTTAGATGTAGCTGTTGCACAGCCACATGGGACCACAGGAGAAGAGTATCACCAAGTGTTTGTGCTCCCTCCATGCTGATGGAATGGAAGGACAGACCGTGAAGCCACAGTCCCTGCTTAACTTAATGGTATACTACCCAGGCCAGTGAGGGAAGAGATGTAGTTCCAAGCTATAAAGTTAGTTCCCCAAGGAGCAATTGTGCCTCAAGAATAGACCAACTACTCTCCTTCTCTAGGAACAGATATCACCACCCCCCTCCAAATATGCTAATAAAAATCCTTTAGTTACTCTTGGATTCATGAAAATGAAAGTCAAGGAGAGACTGAAGGACCCAAGCAGTGTTCATTAAGTGAGATGTATTGTTTGTCAGGAAATCTGATTCCTTTTGTTTTGCTCTCCATCCCCTATTCTTTTTTTCTGAGGAGGGATGGTTGTTGATTAAATAGGATTTCACAAGGGGGTTTGTTTGGGGTTTGAGACCACACTCAGCAGTGCTCAGGGGTTACTCTTGGCTCTCGCTTTGAAATCATTTTTTGGCAGGGTCAGTGGGCCATATGGGATGTTGGGAATCAAACCTAGGTTTGTTTCAGGTTTGCCACATAGAAGGTAAACACCCTACCACTGTGCTATTACTCTGCCCCCCCCCATCCCCTATTCTTAGATCCCTGTCCCACCCCCCTACCTCCTCTTAAGAGTCTAGTAAAGGTCAACAAACACCTTCATAAGAAGAGTCAAATGGTCAAATGCTTTGAGGGTGAAAACATATGGTCTCTGTCATGTGTTTTGTTGTTGTTTTTAAACAACTCTTTAAAAAAAAAAAGTAAAAGCTGTTCTTTGTTGTTAGCAATTCAGAAATGGGCCGTGGGCAGGATTGGGCCCAGATGGACATATGGTGGCCTCGTGGGTGCTAGGTGCCTTAGTGAAAGTGAGAGGATATACACTGCCCTGACTATTTCAAACCCATCAGTCTAAAAAAGAAACTAATCTGGAGAACATTCATAAACATATTTAGAAGTCTTGGGGCTTGGAAGTCATGAAATGCAGGCACAGATGGCATCCTTTATAGTATTCTGTAAGACTCAGTTTTAGAACAGGAGGAGCTAGACAAGGCAATTAGCTGTTCATTGGGTCAGTGGAGGACTTGGTTTCCTGAACTAGACACTTGAATGCTACATCATGTATTTATGTATTTTTAGTGGAGTCATTTCTATTACTCCTTGGCAGGAGGCTCTTAAATTTATTAGGGGCTGGAGAGATAGCATGGAGGTAAGGCATTTGCCTTGCGTGCAGAAGGTCGATGGTTCGAATCCCGGCATCCCATATGGTCCCCCAAGCCTGCTAGGAGCGATTTCTGAGTGTGGAGCCAGGAGTAACCCCTGAGAGCTGCTGGGTGTGACCCAAAAACAAAACAAAACAAAATTATTATTAAAGAAGAAAAAAAGCCTAGGTAAAATGATAAACAGATCACCTAGGGACCAGGGGTGTGGCTCTAGTGGTAGAAACATACCTTGCACATGTGAAGCCTCGATTCTATTCCTGGCACTCCATGTGTCTGCTCCTTGTGCCCTGGTACACTACTCTGCAACACTTCAGGCTGTCTACCTCATCTAGCACTATGAAGAGTGTCTCCTCCCCTGCACATAAGAAGAGATGACTTAGGAGGAAACCAGAAGGCAGGAATAGAGTCAGTGCAGTTTATATAGAGAGAAGAAAGCATAATATTTTAGCAAGACTCTATGCATTGCCAAAAGGTTACCAACTTTGATGAGACATTTAGTTATTACCAAAAGAATGACATTTAGGAGAGAACTCTGACCATTGGAAGGTGTACTTTATTGAAAAGAATCACCCAGTAGAGGATACTCAAAGAAGATAATGAGGGTATAGTGTATGTTTCAGCTATAGAAACTAATGAGGGGGTGTGTTGTGTATCATATAAAAACTAATGAGGGATGTATGTTGTATATAATATAAAAGGTTAATGAGGTGTGTATGTTTTATGTAATATAGAAATAATGAGGTGTGTGTGTGTGTGTGTGTGTGTGTGTGTGTGTGTGTGTGTGTGTGTGTGTGTTATGTATAAGATAGAAAGCACCAAGCAGGGGATATTAGTATTAACCTAATTTTTTTTCTTTTTAACTCAGTTTTATTTATTTGTTCTATTTTTTATTATTTATTTCATTTAAACGACTTTATTACATACATGATTGTGTTTGGGTTTCAGTTATGTAAAGAACACCACCCATCACCAGTGCAGCATTCCCATCACCAATGTCCCAAATCTCCCTCCTCCCCACCTAACCCCCACCTGTACTCTAGACAGGCTTTCTATTTCCCTCATACATTCTCATTATTAGAATAGTTCAAAACATAGTTATTTCTCTAACTAAACTCATCCCTGTTTGTGGTGAGCTTCATGAGGTGAGCTGTTACTTCCAGCTCTTTTCCTTTCATGTCTGAACGTTGTTATTGCAAGAATGTCTTTCATTTTTCTTAAAACCCATAGATGAGTGAGACCATTCTGCGTCTGTCTCTCTCTCTCTCTGACTTATTTCACTCAGCATAATAGATTCCATGTACATCCATGTATAGGAAAATTTCAAGACTTCATCTCTCCTGACAGCTGCATTATATTCCATTGTGTATATGTACCATAGTTTCTTTAGCCATTCATCTGTTGAAGGGTATCTTGGCTGTTTCCAGTTTCTTGCTATGGTAAATAGTGCTGCAATGAATATAGGCGTAAGGAAGGGATTTTTGTATTGTATTTTTTGTGTTCCTAGGGTATAGTCCTAGGAGTGGTATAGCTGGGTCGTATGGGAGCTCGATTTCCAGTGATGTTCTCATGGAGAAATATGAAAGAATCTCAGCATGAAGGGGCCCTTAAATGATGAATTTTAATGCAAAATTGATGAAACTGTAGTAGTGATGGCTTCTTTAACATTCTAGGTAATCTGTTGGAAGTCTTATTCTTCTAAAAAGAAATTCTGGGGCTGGTGCAATGGCACAGTTGGTAGGGCATTTGCCTTGCATGCAGCCAATCTGAGACAGACCCAGGTTCAATTCTCAGCATCCCACATGGGCCCCCCAAGCCTGCCACAAGCTATTTTTGAGTGCAGAGATAGGAGTAACTCCTGAGTGTCACCGAGTGTTGCCCCAAAACCTAAATAAACAAGTTAATTTAAAAAATAAAAAGAAAATCTGAAAAAAAATCTGGTTTATTAATGATCTAGTCTCATCAAGGTACTCAGTAGTTTAAAGGACCCAGTAATGAAAAATCAGTATTTTATATTTATTTATTTATTTAATTATTGTTTGGCTTTTGGGCCATACCTGTTTTACTTAGCAACTATCCTCAGATTTGTGCTCAAGGATTACTTCTGAGGTTCTTAGGAGACCCTACATACCAGGGATAGAAGACAGCATTCTGCATGCAGAGCATGTGCTCAGCCCTATTTGTGGAGGAGGTTGGCCACATCCAGTGATGCTCAAAGATTACTTCTGGATCTCTACTCAGGAATCACTCTTGGTGGTGCTCAGGAAACCATATAGAATTCCAGGAATCAAATTTGAATTGGCCTTATACAATGCAAACACCCTACCCACTGTACTGTTTATTTCAGCACCCTGTGTTCATTCCCTTGTTCCATCTCTCTAGCCTGTTTTTATTCATTTTTTGCTAATATGTAAGGAAGGTGAAGGGATAGACTTTAAAACAATTTTGGTTGAGGGCCACACTCAATGTTATTCAAGGCTTACTCCTGGCTCTATACTCAGGAATTACACCTGGCAGTGCTCAGGAAACCATATAGGGTGACAGGGATCAAACTTGGATTGGCTGTATGCATGCAAGTGTCCTACCCACTGTGCTATCTCTCCGCACCAAGAGAAGGGATAGACTTTTGAGAGAAAAATAGTTTGTTTTATTTTAAAAACTGTGGTAATGAGATCTGGGGTGATAGCCTCGCAGTCTCACATGATGGTTCAAATTTGAATTTGGTAGCACATGTCTCCATCCCCAGCATGCTGGTATAGCCCTGGAGGCCCCAGAGCATGCTGGGGTGGCCTTGGTTATCCTGAGAAGCACAGGAGCCAAGGAACTCCATATCCAGAGCTTCTAGCCCTGAACTGAGCAGACCCTGGACCTCCCCAAGCAGCACTTGAAAGATTCCTCTCCCTAAAAAAGAGACCATAATAATGATTAAAAATATACACACTGCCTGACTGCTTGAATTTTAGAGTATAAGCATTGTGTGTGTTTATGTGTTTTTTGGGGGGGACACCTCATGGTTATATACTCAGAAAAATAAAAGGGTTCATAAAGAACAGGAAGTTCCTAAACTTTGACATACTAGTCACAAACATTTCAAAGAGAAAGGAAACAAAACTCAGACCAGATGTAAGCAAAGCAGAGAGGCAGGTAACTGAAGATCCTTGGGCAGACATCACTATCCCATAAGGGTGTCAGGAAGAGCAGTGTGGCTACCCAAATTCCAAAATGGGATTTGACAGAGATTCACCAAGAATAGAGTGTAAGCTAAATACTATGCAAAAAATTATTATGATACTCATTTTATTTCACTTTTAGAACAAGTGCAGGGAAAAGGTGGGCGAGAAGAGTGATAATAGTAGGTGGTCAAAATCAATTTTTGATTGATACTAAACTATAATGCTTACTGTATAATAATGCAAACACAGTTATAACTCTTTTACTTGTAGTAGTTCATTTAATTCTTATAGTTCTACAAGATAGTTGCAGATATTATTCCTATTTATAATGAAACTGAAGCACATTAAATGACATATTCTAGGTCATAGATGGTAAACTGCAAAGTTGAGGCTAGAATCTAGCATTTGGATTTCTTTAGATCAGGGGTCTCAAATTCAATTTACCTGGGGGCGTCAGGAGGCAAAGTTGGGCTGATCCTTGAGTGCAAAATCAGTAGTAAGCCTTGAACATTGGGGGGTGTGACCCAAACAACTAAATCAAAACAAAACAAAAAAGATTCCTCTAGTGCAGGGCCACAAAATGTTGTACGGAACGCCATTTGCGGCCTGTGGGCTGCAAGTTTGAGACCCCTGCTTTAGATGGACAGTTGAATTTCTGAGCTCTAGTATAGAACTCTTGTTTTGCTTTTCTTTTGAAAACAGAGAAAAAATGGTTTTGAAAGTGGAAAGTTCCAGATAAACATTAAAAAAAAAAAACCTGGGCCCGGAGAGATAGCACAGCGGTGTTTGCCTTGCAAGCAGCCAATCCAGGACCAAAGGTGGTTGGTTTGAATCCCGGTGTCCCATATGGTCCCCCGTGCCTTCCAGGAGCTATTTCTGAGCAGACAGCCAGGAGTAACCCCTGAGCAACGCCGGGTGTGGCCCCCCAAAAAAACAAACAAAAACAAAAACAAAACAAAACAAAACAAAAAAAAACCTGAAACCTAGAATTGTGACATAGAGCAGCATTATGACTGATCCCATCTCAAGAACCAGTAGAAATGTAACCCAGGTTACTGCTTGAATCAAAGCCACTGTTAGTAATGTAGCTTCAGTTTTCAAATAAGCTTTTTTTTTTAATTTAAATATGTGTGCTTAAGAAGAAGCACAATTAATTTCACATGGGAGAACAATTTTTTTCTGGAAAAGGTCATATTCCGCATATGAGGATAAGTGAGATAAATACATAGTTGATACAAAAAAAAAACTGGCATTGTAAATGTTTAACTTAAAACATTGGTGCAGAAGCCATAGTACAATAATTGCCATGTTTGCAGTTGACCTGAGTTAGATCCCCAGCACCATGTGTGATCCCCTGAGGACCACCAGGAGTGAACCTGGGGCTGGCAATAAGCCCTGAGCACTGCTGGGTGTTTTGCCTAAACCAAAAATAAATAAAATATTTAATTGTATGGTAAATAGATTCACTCAAAGTGAAAAGTCACTTTAAAGTGCAGTGAACTCATCGAGCTTATCTGCGGATGCCCTTAATATGTTTGTGGACACTTGGCATGAGTTCACTTGAAGACAATCATGTTAAACGTATAAACTGACTTTTTTTTCTGAAAGGAATGTGAGTATACTTTTGCATTGCCTATGATGACATATCTCAAAAGTTTTTTTTTTTGGGGGGGGGCCACACCCGGCTGTGCTCAGCGGTTATTCCTGGCTATCTGCTCAGAAATAGCTCCTGGCAGGCACGGGGGACCATATGGGACACCGGGATTTGAACCGACCACGTTAGGTCCTGCATGGGCTGCTTGCAGGGCAAACACTGCTGTGCTATATCTCCGGCCCCCATATCTCAATTTTTAAAAGGTGTTTGCCTCTGTTTTTCTTCATCACAGTGTTGAGATAAGCCAGTAATTAGATAAAGATTTGTAATTAGATAAATATTCTTGGGAAGCTTAAGAAGAGTTATATCTTAGCACTCTCACCAGAATTTTTTTTACATTAATTATATAGAGAGATAGAGAGGTAAGAATGGATTGTCAAATTCAAATGGCAAATAGGACCATCTAATCATTATGAGAAATTCAGTATGAGCCAGTAGTGATCTGAGCCCCAGAGAGATGAAAGTTACCATGCTATGTCCCACAGTTAGGATGGTAGTGGTGGTAGATTTCCAAACAATGGATTAAACAAAACAAAATGGAGCTCTTTTCATCTGAGGGGAAAGTCAAATGCCCACCTGGATTCATAAGACAAAGCACAGCCACTTACTATAGAGCAGCAGAGGGGAATCTGGGATGGGGGGGGGGGGTGGAAATCAGAAGGTGTAGCTCACTTCAAAATAACGTAAAGGCCAACCTGTTGCTTTGGAGGTTACAGTTCTTGGACTCAGGCAGCTCCCAATTGTTGAACATAATGAAAAGCAAGGAGGCTGACTGACAGGGCCGGAGAGTTCAGAACACATTTTCTGATGGATTGGGAGAGATGAGATTTCTATATCACTATCTAGAAACTTATTTTTTTTTGTTTTGTTTTGTTTAACCCAGCAGGGCTCAGGGGTTACTCCTGGCTCTACGTTCAGAAATCGCTCCTGGCAAGCTCAGGGGACCGTATGAGATGCCAGTATTCAAACCACTGTCCTTCTTCGTCTAGGGCAAATGCCCTACCAATGTGCTATCTCTGGCTATCCAGAAACTTTCATAGGCTATTGGTTACTTCTAATCCCTAGTTGAGATTCCTTTTAGGACTGGTTTCTACCTCAATCAAAATGCTGAGAGTTTCTGTTGGACCAGTAGATGGCACTCACGCCTGCTGCCTCCACTCTGACTCTAGGATCAGTGCTTCTCAATTCTTTTCTTTTTTTTTTTTAATTTAATTTTTATTTTGATCATAGTGGCTTACATATTGTTGACAATAATATTTTAGGTACATATTTACATAAAATCGGGGGATTTTCTGTCATGCCCCCCTAGGAAGAAGAAAACATTTTTCGAGCACCCCCATATGACTGTAAATAGTATCTTTATTAAAAAAATCTTTAACCTGCAAAACAAAAATATATAAAATAATTTGAGCTGATTTTTTAATCAGAAGTGATGTCTGGATTAATGGCTACAATGAGCACGTTTTGTAATGCATAGCTTTTCGAAGCGGGGTTTGAAGCAGGACACAGCAACTCTCAGCTCCAGAGACATACAGAGACATAAACACGGCACTTAGCTTATTATGACAGTGTTTGCCAAGGTCAAACGCGCCCCCCCCTTTACAGAGCCTCGCCCCCGCCCCCCCGGGGGGGGGACACACCCCACTATTTGAGAACCACTGCTCTAAATTCTTCCTTATGGCTGAGTGCTTCACTTGGAGTATGGGTCTGTCATGCCTTGAGGACTTCCTCTCCCCTTCAAAGATTGGTCAGCATTTTGTTCTGTCTAAATTACAGAAAGTGAGTTTTGGATCTTTTGATAGTTGTAACATTTATTTTTCTAGATTCTGAACTTACTAAGTACAATTTACTTGTAAAACATTAAGAAGGATTAAAAGTGTTATTTTACTGTCTCAATTATCATGAGTTTCCACCTTTTTCTCAGGCCAAATCTTTACCACCCCTAAAGTCAAATAGTGAAAAAAATTTCTGTTTTCCCTGCACCATCCCCAATAATTTCAAAGCCTCCTATTTGCCAGTGCCACATTATTGTTTTCTGGGGGAGTGGGAAAGAGTGTTGGGGGTTGCTTCCAGTGATGTGGTGTTGGAGGGTGGATGGCTTTCTACTGCAAAGCACGAACTCAGCCTAAGCTTTCTGTCTGACCCTTAACAGATATTGGAATAATATAAAAACAAAAGTATTTAAAAAATGAAAGATTTTAAATGAGGAGCTAGAGTAATAATACAACAGGTAGTGTTTTTGCTTTGCATATGGCCGACCCGTGTTCCATCCCTAGTATCCCATATTGGATCCCTGAGCACTACCAGCAGTGATTCTTGAGTTCAGAACCAAGAGTAACTCTTGAGCTTCTCCAGGTGTAGCCCAAAAGTAAAAAAGAAAAGACTTTTAAATGAAACCTTACATTAATCATTGCCAAGCTGCATTCTCATTTCTTTTTACATTTCCATCAGAAACAGATACTTTATGACAACTGTTCTTTAACAGAAGTAGGCTTATTTCTGCCTTTAGAGGACAGTGACTAAATGCTCAACCCAGAATGAGGCTTATCTAGCTTACATTTTTCTGAGATCATCTGGGAAGAGAAAACAATGCTGATACCCAGAGGCAATTTAGGCTGATCTTTCTTGGGAATCAGGTCTTTCCTGGAAGATTATTTTCTCATCAGAGCTGAAGAGGAAAGATCCATAGCACAGTTATACAGTGAGATCTGTAGAGTTTTACCTGAACTTTGAGTTACTGGAATCCCAGTGCTAGGCTCTGAGAGCTTATGGAGCACACTCAGCAGATCTCTCCTTGTATTCATGTGTACTAAGTAGGTCTGTGTTTTTCTTTTTTTTTTTCCTTGATTTTGTTTTGGGGCCAACCCAGCAGAGCTCAGGACTTACTCCTGACTGCCTCCAGGGAACCAAATGTGGTGCCAGGGATGGAACCTGGGTTGGCTTCATGCAGGGCAAGTTTCCTGCGAGTGACACTGTATTATTATTGTTCCAGGCAAGGTTTGTGTTTCTACTCTATGTGCTTATTTTTGTGCCTGTTTACATATGTATATATGTGTATGTATTCATATGCTTTGTTAAAATTATGAATCATTTTCATATGAATGAAATTGTTGTGGTTTTCCTTGCCCAATTGACTTTGAGACTATAAATCAGAAGGCTGGAAATATGACTCAAGTGGTTGAACATATGTCTAGCATGTGCAGGACCCTAACTTTGATCACCAGCACCATATGGCACTTACCCTCTCCACTAGCATTGCCAGGAATTGCCTTAATGGCACCCAAGCACCCACTGCCAGCCCTACATGGCCAGGGATTCTGTGGGAATGGCCCCATGCCCCAGAATGCTGTTGGATTAGGAAGGACAGGGAGGGGAGGAAAGCGTCTCGGATGGGAAGAGAGAAGAGAAGAAATTAGAAATAAGACTCTTTCCCCCAAAAGCAAAGGAATTGGCATATGCCATCTCTTTTTTTCCCCTCCCTTCACAACAACACAATGAAATGGTGAAAGCCAGAGATTATATTTTCAGTTGGCAGATGGTGTGATTGTTACAATGAAATAAAATGATCTAGTCAGTCTAACAGTTGACAGGCTTAAAATTTTAAAATTAGGGGAGAGAGAGAGAGCGCTCAGAATTTTAATCCCATAGTCACCTTTTTTAAAAAAAGTCTTAGATATATATGAATCACTGACAAGAGAAGTAATCTCCTTTGTCCAATAATAGGAGTATTCATTTAATATATTAGAGAAATACCCCCAATTTTTATTTTTATTTGGATACCATTTTATAATACTGTCACTTTATAACTTTTTTTGTTTTATATCTTTTAAAAATCTTTTTATTTTGAGGGAGGGCTGGGTCACACCTGATGGTTCTTGGTGTTACTCGGGGCTCTTAGTTCAGGGATCATTTCTATCATGCTCTGGGTTACTGGATCAAACCCAGGTCAGCAGGCAGGCACCTTACCTGCTGTACTGTCGTTCTGGCCCTAATTTCTTTTTATTTAGGGAAAAATTTCAGCCATTTCTTAGGGATATCCTGTAAGCTTTTGAGAGAAGAGAAACACATTGCTTGAAAGTATCTAACACATTCAGGGCCAGCGTGATAGTATAGAAGGCACCATGCTTGCTTTGCATGGAGTTGACCCATGTTCTATCCCCATCATCCCCTGAGCCACATCAGGGGTGATCCCTGAGGACAGAGTCAGGAGTAAGCCTGGGCATTGTCAGATGGGTCCCAAAACCAAGCAAAACAATAACAAAAAATATATATCAAACTTCCCCTTTCTCTCTTCTTTCCTTCTTTTTCTTGAAAAAATAATTACACATTTAAAGCATATATTGATCATTGTTCTTGTGTTAAAGACACAGATACTAAGCAGCACTCAGTACAATAAAAAAATAAACCACGAGCTATTTAAATAATATATGGAGGCATATTTTAAAAATAGCCACCAGCAGCACACAATAGAGACAGCTTTGGTGTAGAAGGGCTGTAAGTTTGTGCTGATCTCAGCACTTGGACCAGACTAGATCTAACTGGATGTGATCTGCTTTAGGAGAAGGAACTGTCTTTTCCCACTTTTCCTTCTAGGGTCTGGTGATAGCAGCCTTGCAACTAGGTTAAGTAGGGGAGTATCTGGGCTAGGAGACCAGCTGTCCAAGGGGGTTGTTTACAAGTGTACTTAGGAGCCACTTAGGAATGCCCGCTGCTTCACTCCTATTCCAGGTGCTGTGTTGAGTCCTTGTGGCCAGGAGATGGAGTGCTACTGAATACCAGGCTCCTTTACAGGTTTCTCCAAGTAGGCCACCCAGGGCTATCTATTTGTCAGTCTAGTTTGCCTCCTTAAACTGTGGCTTCTAGGCAGGACCAGTAGTCTAGTGTATATAGCACTTGGCCTTGCATGCAGAAGTTCGGTTCCTAGCACCACATATGGTCCCCTGAGCCCCACAGTTATGAGCACTATTGAGTATGGAACAAAAAAAAAAGGGGGGGGGGAGTGACTTTGCCTTAGAGTATAGGGAGAAGGGCAGAGAAGGAAGAAATGAGGGGGGGAAGTAAGAAGAGAAGGAAAGGAAGTAATGGGGGAGCAGGATTGGGGCCTTTGGGAAGTTGGGTGACATAGCTATACCCACACCGCAGAGTCAACAACACTGAAAACACAAGACCAAACTACAACTACCAAACTTTAAAATGTGCCTGACAGGATAGCAGCAGGCTGAGGTGGGGGCAGGAGGAAATCTGGCAACACTGGTGGTGGGATTGGTCTAATATTCATCTATTGATAACTTTGTAAAACACATTTTAAAAAATAATTAAGTTGGCTTTAGCGGATATTTGGTGTATGGTTTAAAATGGAAAAAGTGTTCTGGTTTCTTTGAAAAGCCTGACCGAATGAATGCCTAGTATAGAGTCCAGCCTCAGGTGAATGAGTTCAGAACAGTGAGGGCAGGGGACCTTACACACGGAACAACAGCACAACCCTGAGAACCAGCAGCTACCAGCTTTTTTTTTTTTTTTTTTTTAAATCTTTCGGCCACACCCAGTGGCTCTCAGGGGTTACTCCTGGCCATGCGCTCAGAAATCGCTCCTGGCTTGGGGGACCATATGGATGTGGGGGATCTAACCGTGGTCCATCCTAGGCTAGCGTGTACAAGGCAGATGCCTTATGGCTTGCACTACCTCTCCGGTCCCAGCTACCAGCCTTTTATCTCAACATCTCTCACCAGTGTCTTCCCAGAGCTACTGTTCCTTCCAGGGTCCTGTTTACTTGAAGGTGGATGCTCCCTAGTCTGGGATATTGGCAGAATAGAGATAAGGATAGGGAAGCCAGCCAAGGAAAGAACTTTGGAGCCTTTGCAATTTAGGGACCACTCCTGGTGGTGTTCAGGAGACTGTTATCTATCAAACTTGGGCTAATCTTGTGCAAGGCAAGTAAGTGACTTAACCCTGGTATTATGTATCTCAGTGGTGCTTTCCTTGCATTTTTGTCTTCATATAGCTCTTTTGTTGGCAGGAGGTGTATTCTCTGTCACAGCTATATACATACCGATTTTAGGTTTACTTCTGTGTCCTTATTTATCTATTTATTTTTGTGATACCAGGAATTAAAATTAGGGCCTCCAGTGTGCTTGGGTTTCTGTTCAACACTGAATCTCACCCCTGATTCTCTTTCCAGCTTATTTCTCTAGTTATGTTCAGCAGTGTTGTTTCAGATTTTCTAGTTAATTAGTGGCTGAAGCAGTTTTGTTGTTGTTGTTGTTGTTGTTGTTATAGACTCGTGATTATAATATTATTTAGTTGTATCATAAAATTGTTGGTTTCTGGCTTTTATCCTTCAAACCTTGTTGTCTTGTTCTGTTATCTTTTGACTTTGAATACTGTGAAGGTAAAATTTTTTAGGGAGAGGCTACTTAGGTTTGCTTTCCTCTCTTCATTGCCCAATAACTCCCCCCACCAAAAATTGATTTTTGAAATGCAGTAACTTTGCTCATTGGACCTCAGTGTAATTATTCTAGGAACCCATATTCTCCCTTCCACAGAGTATGACATATTCTTTCATGATATGGACTTAATTTTTTTTCAACTTTTGGAAGTTTTCTTTTTTTCTTTCATTTTTGTGTTTTGGGGAGCAATGAGGGAATTGCAGGGGTTGCTTCGGGAAGTATTGTGGGGCTAAAGGATGCCCTGGTTTGAACCCAGAGCCGCCACAAAATCTGTATTCACCCTCTGAACAAGCTCCCCAGGACTTATACATATTTTCTTTTTTAAAAACATGTTGAATCACCATGAAATACAGAGTTACAAAGCTGTTCATGATTGAGTATCATTCCTACTGTGTCTACTTCATCCTTTCACCAGTCTACTTCCCTCTCCTAGTATTACCAGTTTCCCCTCCTGCTCCCTAGCCTGCCTCTATGTCAGGCACTTGTCTTTCTTCCCTTTTAGACACTGGTTTGCAATACTGTTACTGAAAGGGCATCATGCATTACCTCCTTTGAGCACCCAGTTCTTGTCCAAAGTGATCACTGCTCACTGTCTTTGTCTTAGTGGTCCCTTCCTCTCCCCTTTCTTCCCTGACCTCCCTCCAGCCAGGTGTTTCCTTGAACTGTTCATTCTATTTTACTTTTCTTCAGAGATTCTAGTTATGCATGCACTCATGCTTTCTTATCTTTCTCCCGCCCTCTATCCTCCTGCCGCCCTTTGTAGTTCCTCATTCCCTCCCTCTGCACATACTACTATACTACTCAGTAGTCTGCAGGCTGGAACTTACCATTATTGTATTTGCCATCCATCAGTGTAAGTCAAAACATTTCTTCCAAGACACCAGTGATGACCTCAATGCAAAATGAAATAAAGGTTTTTCACATCATATCTTCCTTCGCTTTAGCGAACAATGAGGATCTTCCTTCCTTTTGAAATTCTCTGTCCTGTGCAAATGTATGACTGTGGGCTCTTGTGAGTTTCAAACCTCTGACCGTTTCTGAGCTGGGTTTGTTTCCACCTTTCAGTCATACCTCAATTCCCACTATTCCAACATGATTTTATCCATCGTCTTTGAACAGTTTTATTCATACGCTCTTCCACTGTGTCTCAGAAATCTCTAATTCTGATACAGTGGTTTCAGTTTCTATGCCCAATTTCTCCTGATTGAATATCCCACCAATTCTGTTCCTCAGAATTCTCATAGCTCCACCTCCACCTGGTTGCTCCCTTCCACATTCCACACTTCATCATTAACCCCCTTCCCTTCTCATCTTGCTGTCCAGGGCTTAGTGATGGTGCTGACGAGGTTTCACACACACTTTTGTTTTGCTCATATACTTATTGCCACTGAGTATCACACTCAGTTGTGGTATTTAAGCACATTGTGACTATAGTGCTCACTGGGAGCTTGTAGGAGTGGTCATGTGTTCACTGAGATTGTGCTCTGGAAGACACACCCTGATTTATAGGATTCTCAGTAGCAGCAGATCCCCAGTAGGAACTGTGCTAGATGCATGTGGGCAGCATCCAGAATCGAACTCTTGGCCTCGTTGGGCAGCACCCAGAATTGAACTCTTGGCCTCGTGTTTGCAAGACTGGTGCCTTTCAGCTGAACCACCCCTCCCCCACCCTCCTTCCTTTATATTGGTGATATATTCATTCAACCATCCCTGACACCTGTATGTTCCCTGTGCCCTCCAGCCCACAGTCAGTCTGTTACCATATGCTGTGGCTCTACTTAATAGTTAATTCTGCCTCCTGTCTCACATGCCTCATGTTACTACTTCAATTCTCTTTAGCTTTCCTCAACTAATGTATAAGCCTTCTGTCTCAGTCTTGATTTTTCAGATTCTCTCAGCAATAATTTATCTACTTACCTAAATCTGGTGGTTTCTAGCTCACACTAATCCCAGTATCATATCAAGAGTACAAGGTTAAAAAATAAAAAGAGTACAACGCTTGGCAGCCAATTCCTTATTTTGTGCCTTTAATAATTTTAAGCAGAGGCCAGAGAGATAGTGCAAAAGGTAATGTGTGTGTCTTGCATGTAGCTGACCATTTTAAGACCCAGGCACCACATATGGTCCCTTCAGGCACTACCAGAGGTCACTCTTGAGCAAAGAGCCGGGAATAGCCCCTGTGTGTGGCCTTAATCCCATTCTCCCTACAAAAAAAGAGAAAAAGAAAATATACAAAATTGTAATTATGAGATAGAATATCATTGTACCTGAAGGGACAGTACAAGGCCTTAAAGCTGCTTGCCTTGCAGGGAACTGATGCTAATTCCATCCTAGTACTGTTCCCCAAGCACAACCATGAGTAATCCCTGAGCATAGAGCTAGGAGTAAACTGGGAGTGGCCCAAATCTTCTCCTTCAATTAAAAACATTTCAGTAATTTATAAATATGATTATATCATTTGAAGTTTGGTGGTAAAGGGTTCTTTCCCTGCTATTAGTCTTTTCAGCTAACATTATCTTATTATGGTGCATTATTTCCCAAGGTGCTTACATTTATTTTCTTCTGAACCGTATTCAGGAGTACGCAGGATTTACTCCCGAGTTTGTGCTCAAGGATCACTACTGGTGGTGTTCACAAGACCATATATGACACCAGTGATAGAAGCATAGTTGGCCTTGTGCAAGGCCACTGTGTTAACTTTTTGTCACCACTTTTCATTTTGAGTATGTCTCCAGTAGGACTTTATCAATTGAACTTAGTTGCTCTGTGGTTGGCATTCTTTTCAGAGAGATTCTGAATTTGTTTTTGTCAAATGCCCTAGAAGAATCCTATTTTCAGTGGTTGCTTTGATTGTTCCCTTTCTAAGGAGAAAATGTAAATACAATTCTCACATTCACCTGCATGTAAGAGCTTGAGTATAGATTTGTGGAGAGTCCTCATTTACCTCCAACTGAGTCCAGGCTGAGAAGGCAACCTTTCTATCATCATTTTTCTATACCTATAGTCAGGATTCCCAACCCCTGCCTCATATTCTTCTTTTTTGGGGGGGGGGACACACCCAGCAGCACTCAGGGGTTCCTCCTGGTTCTACGCTCAGAAATCGCTCCTGGCAGGCTTCGGGGACCATATGGGATGCCGGGATTTGAACCACAGTCCTTGTACATGCAAGGCAAACGCCTTACCTCCATGCTATCTCTCCGGCCCCTGTCTTTTTTTTTTTTTTTGGCCACACCCAGCAACACTCAAGGATTACTCCTGGCTATGTGCTCAGAAATTTCTCCTGGCTTGGGGGACCATATTGGACGCTGTTAGTTTGAACCTCGGTTCATCCTAGGTTAGCAAGTTAAAGGCAAATACCCTACGGCTTGCACCAACACTCTGGCTCCTTTAGTTCTCATTTTTAAAAGAAATTCAAGGTAAGATATAACTCTAAACATAGAAGTGTTGATAACTAAGGGAAGGAGATGGAAGTGTGAGGGTGGCCCTATAATCTTTTTAGGGTCGTCAGTTCTTCCGATTCTTTTTTTTTTTTTTTTTTTTTTGGTTTTTGGGTCACACCCAGCAGTGCTCAGTGTTACTCCTGGCTCTGTGCTCAGAAATCGCTCCTGGCAGGCTCGGAGGACCATAAGGGATGCTGGGAATAGAGCCACCATCAGTCCTGGGTCAGCCACATGCAGGCAAACACCCTACTGCTGTACTATCTCTTCAGCCCCCCTTCTTCCGATTCTTGTTACTGTATTATATTGATCTTGTTAATGAATTACTGGTTAAAAGTATTGAAATAATAATTATAATTCCTTGGGTTTGTCTGTTTTTTCTTTTATTTGTATACTATGTATTTAAACACTGGTTTACTAAATTTATAATACAGTTATTTTGGGCATTCAATGTTCCAGCCCTAATCCCACCACCAGTGTGAACTTCCCTCCACCATCGTTCCTCGTTTCTCACCTAACCTAACATTATTAGCAGGCACAAAATAATTTATTTTATATTGCTTGTTACAATAAAATGGCTAATGGAATTATCAAAATATACTTCAGTAAAAGAAAATCTGTGAAGATTGTATCTCACAATGAGGTCATTAAAGTAATTGTCTGAGAGTTTGCTGAGCTGTTTGTTGCTAGTTGAGCCTTCAGTGCTACTGTTTTTGCTTATTGAGATCAGTTGACATCTGTGCTACTTTTGAATCTAATTTTATGTGCTCCTCCTGGACTGTCAGTTTTGTGGACTTTGGAGATGTCATACTGCTGTGGCTAAATGCTTTAGGAACTCCAGGATCTGTAGAACTGGAATGAATGCTTCTCAATCCACACACCCCCACCCAAGAGCCCCAGAGTTTTCAGCTTGAAGATCAGTGTATCTTTGAGTTTTAGCAGCTTGCCTTACATCTCTTCAGAATCTACGAAGCTGAGCTATTGTTTACATGGTGGCAGCTCTGGGATGTGGCTGCTGGGCTTTTAGCAGTGCTGAAGGTTTGGGGAGGAAGGTTGCCTACCCCCATTCTGAGAAAGACCCCGAAGCATTCAGTTTGAAAACTGGTGTACCATTTTGTCACATCAGTTTGGTGTCTAAGCAGAGATTATTTGCTAAGCAGTGAAATTGGGCTATTTGCATGGTGGAGCCTATGGGATGTGGGTGCATTGCCAGGATTTCAGCAGGGCTGGGATTTGTCCTGCCCTGTTTCTGAAGATGCCCCAGAGTTTTAGCCCAATTTACCATAAATTTTAGCGGCTTTACTTGCATCTCCTCCGAGATTAATTGTGAAACTGGGCCATTGTTTACATGTTGGCAGCTGTGGAATGTGGAATGTGGGTCAGGTTTATCGATCTTGTCAAACAAATGTTAGGTGGCATATTCTCCACTTCACAGTGTCTTTTTCTCTCCTGATAGGATTTTTCTTTTCTGCCCAGAACCTAGGCCTTTTAGCTTTTTAAAGGAAATCCTTTTTCTACAGCCAGCAGGAAATAAACGTGGATTGTTGAAATGTGGTGCTGGGTTACTTGGCAATTTCCAATCCTAATAAGCCACTGCTTCTCCTGTAAACTGTTTCTCTTGAAAAAAAAAAAAAGTCCAAAATTATAGGTTGTCATTTGCATGATGGGAGTCTATACATGATGAATGTAAAGCAATCAAAATATTATGAAACCCAGAAGCTAAATCAACCTTGAAATGAATGGTTTGGAAGATTGTGGCAAAACATGGTCACCCTTAACCACCGGGCCCCCAGCAGAACCAACTGTGGCCTGTTATCAATTTGACATGTTTTCTTCAGTTTTTTCCTTCTTTGCAAATTTTCTTTACAAAGTTGTCAGATAAATACATACTTTCACCTCATGTTTCTTATAGCACTGTGCACTCTTTATAGATTAAATAACACTTTTGATGGACTGTTTTTCCCTGTTGTATATTCAGTTCTAGTTTTTTAATCCTGTTGCTTTTGGTATCAAACTGCAGTGAGCATTTAAATGCAATAAAATATTTTTTCTTAAATACATTTAGGAGAGGGACTTGATACTATGGGACTTAAGTTACTTGCTTTATATGAGAGCACCACATATCTTCCAAGCTCCACCATAGTAATGATCCCTGGGTGTAGAACCAGAAGTAAGCCCCGAGCACTGGCGGGTGCCCCCTCTCCCAAAATGTATTTAGGATAAGGTTCTAGGTAAAATTGTTCACATTTTTAAGACTTTCGATGCACAGTGCCACATTGCTTATCGAAAGCCTGTTCTTCAGTCACTAGTAATGGTCCACAGGTGTAAAAGTTGAAAACTACTGGTCTCTCCCCACCCCCACTTAGAGCTGTCAGTTTGTGGTCTGCAGGTGTGGAAAGATTAAGGGTATTAAGCTAAGGGTACTGGGGTAAACTTTCATTTAATCTCTCAATAATCAAGCAGTAACTCAAGCAGACCATTTTCCCCTGTTGTTGGAGAGAAGTGTTGTTGATATTTGCTTTATGGTTTGCCCACAGGATATGGTGCCCATCATAGTAGATTACTGCCTCCTGCTACAGCGAAAGTGAGTATATACATTGTCAGATCCAATTATTTTGAACCCAGATTACCCTCGCTAATATAAGAATTTATCACTATGACTTCTGTGAATTTGGATAAGTTTTAAAATTTTTTTTTTAATTTAGGGCTGGAGAGATAGTATAGTGGATAGGGCGCTTGCCTTGCACATAGCTGACCCAGGTTCAATCCCCAGCTTCCCATAAGGTCCCCTGAACACCCCCAGGAATAATTCTTGAGTGCAAAGTCAGGAGTAAGTTCTGAGCATCACCAGTGTGACCTAAAAACTAATAAGGATAATAATAATAATTTTTAATTTATAAGAATTTAATTCTTTAACAGTTTGTAGCCCATTCACCTATAAACTTTTTTCCCCAAATTGATACTTGCCAAATAAAAAGGGACTAGAATCATGTATAATACTTATCTAAGTGAAAGAACCTTTCTGTTTAGAGTACATCAGTATAAATATACTCTTAAGTAGGCTTTGTTTGTTTAGATAGTAATCACATTAATTGGCCAACCTGTCTGAATTTATTCACACTTACAATAATAGTTACTGTTATAACTGCATGGCAGATTCCAAGACCCTTTTATCAGTGTGTTTAATTTTTGTAGCAACTTACCTCATTTGTGTAGCAATGAGGCATAAATATTTGTATTATCTTTATTTTTACAAAGGTGATTCCAGAGGCAGAAAGTGGTTAAATAACTTGCTGAATGAAGTGCATTTACACTTGGGCACAAGGTGGGATTCAAATGCTACAGGCACCATAACTTTTGTGCCCTTCTTCTTAACCACTAGCACATACAACCTTATTCATTTTTCGTTATTAAGTCACCATAATTGACAGAGATTACATACAACTTCTAGAATGTCAAGATCAAATGTTAAGATCCAGTGCAGAGAATCTGTTGGATAGGGGAGACCCAGGCCCTATCCAACATGGTCAGTTCCCTAGGGTGAACAGAAATGAAGGGTTTGTGGGTATTCATCAGTCCAACAGTACTCAAGGGATACTCCTGGCTCTATCCTCAGGGTTCTGGTGATGTTGAGGACCAAATGAGGGTCAGCTATGTGCAAGGCAAGCATCTTTACCCCTATACTATATCTGATTTCTATTATGGAAAATTTTAAAATTAACTTTATTCACGGTGCTATCTTTCCAAACTAAGTATTCTCTTTATACCATCTTTATTTGCATTTAGTTTCATTAACAGCTAATGTCTTTTCTTCTAAATGTTTCAAGTTTCTTGTGATATCAATTTTACCTTCAGGAATGCTAAGATTGTGCAAAACACAAACACAATATTCCCAAACTTAATCTAGATAAACTGATTTTAGGTCACGTCTGCTTCTGTAATCATTATTTGTACAGTTTTCGTACCCAAGCAAGTTATATATATTAATATCTTCAGGTTTTCATGGTGTGTGTGTGTGTAAACAAATGGTATTAAGAGGCCAACTACTCTCTTTGATTCTTTTTGTGTTTATTTGTTTGTTTGTTTGGGCCACACCTGGAGGTGTTCAGGGATTAATTCCTGGCAGTGCCTCTATGGGATGCCAGGGATCGAACCACTGTTGGCTGCGTGCAAGGCAAAAATGCTGTGTGATTTTCATTCCAGCCCTCCCTTTGATTCTTAGCCAACTTGGCTGTTTCATTGATATTTGGACCAGATGCTACAGTGTTCTCAAACTTCATGGTCTGAGCCCTACAAGGCCACTCCAATCATGCTAGAGGGCTTCAGGGTTATTCTTTCTGATTGGGGGTAAGGTATGTGGTGTTGGGATCAAACCAGGTTGGTCTTGTACTAGGCATGGCCCCTAATCCTTGTACTGTTTCCTGACCCTCAGTACATTGTTTTTGTACTTAGTTGTCTTATTTCATAGAACAAACTGTTTATGTGGTTTAAGTAAAAATACACCGCAAATTCTGAACATTTTGGGGGTTTTTTTTGGGCCACACTCGGTGACACTTAGGTATTATTCCTGGCTATGTGCTCAGAAATCGCTCCTGGCTAGGGGGCCATATTAGACCCTGGGGATTGAACTGAGGTCTGTCCTGGATCAGCTGTGTGCAAGGCAAATGCCCTATTGCTGCGCTATTGCTCTGGCCCCAAATTCTGAACATTTTTAAATAATTTATTTAAACTAAACCATGATTTAAAGACAATCACTATTATAATCATTGTTACCTTATGGTGTGTAATTCACAGTAGTAATATTAAAATTGAATTAGTATACAGATGTATTCCATTCCTACTTAATTCTTTTATAATGTAAAATCCTTTTAATGAAAGAACTATATCTTTTTCCTCACAGAGAATACCAATCTATGTATTATGGGCATCTTTTATTTAGCTTTAAGTGTTTTTAAAACCTTTTTGGTTTCTTTTTGTTGTTGTTTGTTTGTTTGTTTTGGTGCCACATCTGATGGTACAGAGCTTATCCTAGCTTTGGGCTCAGGGAATCCCTACTGGTACTCAGGGGCCCCACTCCTATATTTAGTGGGAATGTATTTTGTTCTGATTTTAGATTTGATATAGTCTTGGCTGGTGTTAGCATTTATGCCCTGATTTCCTTCATATCACCTTTTGTATTTTGTGAACTTCTAGGAAGTGCTGAGTTCTTTATAGTTTTTTTTTTATTGTAAAATTGATAATGCCAAAAGTCAATTTGGCCTTTTTTTCTTATCATTTTGAAGTTATGAACGATTAACTTCAAATATCTTTAATATGAGTATTACCACTAAGTGAAATGATGTACCAGAAGACCTCATGGAGGGCCCTCTATTATTCAGAATGGATTTTCTGTTCTCTGACTAGAGGAAGCCTGTGCCTGAAGCAATAAACAGCAATTTTGAAGTTAGCCCTTGCAGGAAAGAAAGTCAGCCCCCTGGAGGATGATGCCCATATAGAGACAGAAACACAAGTCTAAACATTTGCAGGAGATGTACTTTTTCTGTCTCCTAAGGCTCTCATACTCTCTTAGAATGATGTGAACATGTTTTGGAATTATGTTGGCTATTTATTTTAAGGTAGAGATTAGAGATGAGTTGCTGAGTTTCTTTTCTTGCTGCTTTATGATAGCCTCTGACTGGTTAAGAAAGAGGGTATAATTTTGCCATTAATCTCACCAGCATTGCATGCTGCTATTTGTCACAGAAGTGCCTTGTTTGTCTACTTTTGTGCTCTGTTGACTGAATTTTTAGCTCCTTAATTTTCCTTCCCAGGGCATTTTGTGCTGAACTAAATGTATAATTATCATCCCTGGCATGTTGTTTACAGCAACACATTGTGGAGTGCAAGGGCCAGCAAATAGGGCATATTCTTTAAACTCATTAGAGTTATTTTGTTCTTATTTTATCTTTCTCACAGCAAAGCTTCATTAATCTCAGTTTCTTTTACTTGACTAGTAATTGGTAATCACAAAAAATGTGATGGACTATTGATTAAAGTGAAACTAACTTGAAAAATACTCTGATAAGTATGAAGCAAAGAGGAAAATGATGGAAAAATTACATTGTGACTATAAGGGGGGAAAAATCAATGGCTATGGATTTCTCCCCAGGATAGTACAAATACTGTTTATTGAAAAGCAGCACTGGTTCTAGTGTAAGTCATAGCCATTTGCATTTCTCACCTCCAGGACTTCAGGTGAGGCAGGACCCCATTACACTCCTTTCAGAATCTTTCTTGACCTTTTTTGTGGAACTTATATGATCAACTGCATCTGTGATGATGAACCACCTACCCCTCTCACAGTTGACATAATACCATATGAAAAGGTTAAACATTGGGGCCGGGCGGTGGCGCTAAAGGTAAGGTGCCTGCCTTGCCTGCGCTTGGACGGACCGCGGTTCGATCCCCCGGTGTCCCATATGGTCCCCCAAGCCAGGAGCAACTTCTGAGCACATAGCCAGGAGTAACCCCTGAGCATTACCGGGTGTGGCCCAAAAACCAAAAAAAAAAAAAAGAAAGAAAGAAAAGGTTAAACATTAAAACAATACTTTGAAAAGGCAAATGGGGTTAGTACAGTTCTATTTTAACAAAGGAATGACTAAATCAGTGGCTGATATAAGACAGTATGATGTATGAATGGAAATTTGGAAAAGATTGACTTTTGCTAGTCATCAGAATTAAAAATTACTGTGTCAGGACAAAAGCTGTAAGGGGAGGAGCACATGAGGGAGCCCTGGGTTCAGTTCCTGACATAATTCCAAAACACTGACCAGTATAATCTAGATACATACCAGAAACCAGTGGTGATGTTGAAGTCACACTACTTAAATTATTTGGGGAAAAACAACTTTCTGTTGAAACATGATTAGACATTGTTGTAGCGGTGTACATTGGTGCTAGGAATCTTTTTGAAATTAATTTAGTAATAATCAATGCCCCACAAATATCCATATTTCTGTCATATCTAAAAATCAAATCACTAAGGAATTAAGCCTCCCAAATGGGAAATACTATATATGTAAATTTTTATTGTGGCATCACTTTGGCTAGTAAAATACAAGAACTAAACTATAGCAAACCCAATATTAATTCTGATGTTTTTGCAAATTGAATTGAGTTAGACAAGATGATAATTTTATTTAGTGTTTCCTCACTTGGAAAAAAATTCTCACAAAATTAATAATGCTTCCATATGACTAGGGGATCCATTTCCTGGATTCTACCCCAATGGCTATGTAAGCAATGTCTCCTAAGGCTCTTAAACATATATGTGCACCACAAAGTAAAGCTAGAATACAGAAATAATCTAAATATCCAGTGACAGATGAGTGGATAAAAAAGTTGTGGCATATTGACATGATGGAATACTACTCAGTTTATGTAACATGATTACACTAGTGTAAAGGTTATGGACTTTTGGGGGGGGAGCACCCGGCAGTGCTCAGGGCTTATTCTTGACTCTGCTCACTCCTATTAGGCTTGGAGGACTGTCTGGGTTGCTGGGACTTGAACCCAGGTCAGTTGCATGCAAGGCAAGCATACTACCTGCTGCATTAATGCTTAGTCCTAAGGTTTATGGTTTTGATGTGTAGTTACTGCATCTTCACCACCACTGAAGTACCTCAGGGCCTTTACCACTGTCCTTCTGTCACTTATGTTACTTTACATCTTTTCACCAGCTTCTTTCATCTGTTCTCCCACTACCACCACTTTTCTCTCCTCTATTTGGTGATCTCACTTTTATAATCCAAGTTAAAGGATTTGTCATCGTTCAGTGTTATCTATTCCCATAGATAAAGGAGATCACCTTGTATTTGCCCTCCTCCCTCTAATTTATTTTGCTTAGTATGACCCCCTCCAGTTCCATCCAAATTGCAGCAACTGCAGGATCTCATCTCTTTTCATAGCTGAATAGTATTCCATCATGTCAATATGCCACAACATTTGGATTATTTCTGTATTATATATATACATGTATATATATGTATATGTTTTGGGTCACACCCGGCAGTGCTCAGGGGTTACTCCTGGCTCTACGCTCAGAAATCTCTCCCTCCTGGCAGGCTCAGGGACGACCATATGGGATGCCGGGATTCGAACCACTGACCTTCTGCATGCAAGGCAAACGCCTTACCTCCATGCTATCTCTCCAGCCCCCTGTATTCTAGATATTACTTTGTGGTGCACATATATGTTTATGTTTTTTTCCCCTTTGGGTAGATTCCAGAAAATGGATCCCCTGTCATATGGAAGCATTATTAGTTTTGTGAGAAGTCTTGGTACTGTTTTCCATAGTGGCTGAATCAGATGACATCTCCACCAGTAGTGAATTGGGGTTTCTTTTCCCACATTCCTGCCAACACTTTCTGTTCTCAATCTTTTATGTAAACTATTTCACTGGTCTGAGATGAGATCTCATTATTGTTTGGATTTGCATTTCCTTTATAATAAATTATGATGAACAACCTTTTCTATGCTTACTTGCTGTCTATGTGCCCTACTGGAGAGTTTCTCTTCATCTCCTTTTCCTATTATAGATGATAGTATTGTTATTGTTGAACTCTATGAGTACTCTAAATATCATGAGTATTACCTTATCACTAATACATGGCATGCAAATATTTTCTCCAAAAAATGTTTAAATTATTTTTTAAAAAAGAGTAGATAGGGGCCTGGGGAGATAGCACAGCGGTGTTTGCCTTGCAAGCAGCCGATCCAGAACCAAAGGTGGTTGGTTCGAATCCCGGTGTCCCATATGGTCCCCCGTGCCTGCCAGGAGCTATTTCTGAGCAGACAGCCAGAAGTAACCCCTGAGCACTGCCGGGTGTGGCCCAAAAACAAAACAAAAAAAACAAAACAAACAAAAAAAAAAGAGTAGATAGCAACTTAAAATGATACTCATAATCATTTTGAATGGAAGCCATTCAGAAGTGTAACAATGATAAGGATAAGACAGTTTTCAGAAGAAATAAGGGATAAAATGATTGAGTATGGTGGCATTTAAATTAACTTAGGTTTTTTTTTTAACATAATGAAATAATTAGACCTTTTAAAACTACTTGCATTGGGGTTAGAGCGATGGCACATACTCGTCTTGCATGCAGCTGACCTGGGTTTGATCCCTAGCATCCCATATGTCTCCCAAACCTGCCAGAAATTATTTCTTAGTGCAAAGCCAGGAATAATCCCTGAGCACAAGTGTGACCACCCCCCAAAAAAAACTTTCATAGGGATTAGAGCAATAGTACAACAGGTAGGGTGCTTACTTGTGGCCAACCCAAATTCAATCCCCAGTATCCTATGTATGGTCCTCCACAGCCTTCCAGGAGTAGTTCCTGAGTGTGGAACCAAAAGTAACCCCTGAGCATTTCTGAGTGTGATCCAAAAGTGAAAAACAAAACAAACAATATGTAGCATTTTTCTTCATCTTCTCCCATCAATGATTAATGCCTAAAAATCCTTTGTGAATGGGTAAGAACTAGATAAGGAAACAAAAGAGATCTGCAAGTCAACTAGGACTATTTGAAGAAAGAGGAAAGAGTAAATTGTGGATTCCTTTGAAATCTTCTTTCTACTTCATCATGATCACCACCTACTTGTTCCCATTTATGTTCCATGTTGGTTAAGAGCATCCTGATGTACAAGACTCAGTACAGGACCTCGCCAGAAAGCTAGGTTCAGATAACATCACTCGTTTACTCTCTGACTTTCAGTAAATATCTGAATTTGTTCTCATTTTCTGGGAAAAATGAATTTGAAGATAATGAAGATAGTTTATATAAAAATATTTTTACAGTAAAAAGTGATATGCAAATATTATCATTGTTTTTATTTATTTATTTATTTTGTTTTTTTGGGGCCACACCTGTTGACACTCAGGGGTTACTCCTGGCTATGCGCTCAGAATCAGGGAGATGCAAATCAAAACTACAATGAGGTACCATCTCACACCATAAAGACTGGCACACATCACAAAGAATAAGAACTATCAGTGCTGGTGGGGGGATGTGGAGAGAAAGGAACTCTTATTCGCTGTTGGAGGGAATGCCGTCTAGCCAGCCTTTATGGAAAACAATATGGAGATTCCTCAAAAACCTGAAAATTGAGCTTCCATATGATCCAGCTATTCCACTCCTAAGGATATACCTTAGGAATACAAAAATCCCTTCTTCACACCTATATTTATTGCAGCGCTATTTACAATCACCAGACTCTGGAAACAACCAAGATGCCCTTCAACAGATGAATGGCTAAAGAAACTGTGGTATATATGCACAATGGAATATTCTGCAGCTGTCAGGATAGATAGTCATGAAATTTTCCTATATGTGGATGTACATGGAATCTATTATGTTGAGTGAAATAAGTCAGAGAGAGAGCGCGAGAGAGAGAGAAAGACAGAAGAGAGAGAGAATAGTCTCACTCATCTATGGGTTTTAAGAAAAATTAAAGACATTATTATAATAAGGCCCAGAGACAATAGAGTTAAGGGCTGGAAGGGCCAGAAGGACTGGCTCACAATTTGAAGCTCACCACAAAGAGTGGTAAACTCTGTTAGGGAAATAACTACACTAACAACTAGCATGACAGTGTTAAAGAATGAGAGAAGTACAATGCCTGTCTCGAATACAGAGGTGGGGGAGAAGGGGCATTGGTGTTAGGAATGTTGCACTGGTGAAGGGGGATATTCAGTTTATAACTGAAACCCAACTATAAACGTGTTTATAATCATGGTGCTTAAATAAACATTTATATTAAAAAAATAAGAAATTACTTCTGGCTTTGGGGGACCACATGGGATGCCGGGGATCAAACTGAGGTCCATCCTAGGCTAGCGCACGCAAGGCAGACGCCTTACCTCTAGTGCCACCATTCCGGCCCCATTGTCACTGTTTTTAATAAACTTGTGAGGAAGTTGAAACACGAGGAGGGTAAGTTATACTTAGCAGACTGAATTTAATGAGTTATTGGAATGTTCCTAAAAATATTTTTCTCTTCTTCCATTTCAGGGATCTTTTGTTCAGCCAAATGTATGACAAATTAAGTGAGAATTCAGTGGCCAAAGGAGTATTTTTGGAATGCCTTGAGCCATATATTTTAAGTGACAAATTGGTAGGGATCACCCCACAGGTGATGAAAGATTTGATTGTTCATTTCCAAGATAAGAAGTTAATGGAAAATGTGGAAGCTCTCATTGTGCATATGGATATCACAAGCCTAGATATTCAGCAGGTAACTTATCGATAATTTACTAAGTTTTGCATCATTTCTTTATTGATCATACTTACCTTTTCTAGTCAGGTCTTACTCTGCTGTCTGTTCACCCTGCATATTTATTGAGCACTCTGTGTGTGTGAGAGAGAGAGAGAGGGAGCGAGAGGGGGGGAAGGGAGAGAGGGAAAAAGAGAAAGAGGGAGAAAAAGAGAGAGAGTTCCAGCCCTAACCTTTGTACTGTTTCTCCTGCTCTATTAAACTCTTTTGGTAAGATATCTTATAAACTTGTGTATGCCAATATAAATATATTGCCAATATATGTACCAAATATATTGCCAATATGTGTTTAAGGAAAATTCTTTTTCTCCCTTTTGGTTTCACTTTTTTGTTGGGGGCAGGGGAAAGACCAGATAAACCTGGTGGTGTTCTGGAATAACTCTGTACTCTGTGCTTGGGGTCACTATGCTCTATTGAAATTTGAGTCTTTCACATGTAAACATGCTTCCAGCTCACTGTACTCTCTCCAGCCCCAGAACATTTTATTTTGGAGGCTTTTTCTGTATATTTCAATATGTCCTGCACAAAGATATGTTCCACTGATGTGTTGCTAATGGATGAGGACATTTCCACATGGAACAGTTCACTGTAATATAACCAACCAACTAAAGATAGCAGTAGGAATAAGATTAAATGGTGTGTGATTTTTTTTTTCGGCTTGTTCTAAAATCACTAAATTAACTGAAACTTGGAGAATATTCTCATCAAATGAACATTTGAAAGCTTTAGGTCCCATATTTTAGTATGACTTGAGTTGGTCATCACTATAAATATGAACAGTTACATTAACAAAAAAAAAAAGGTGTTGTCAGGATTGGGGTTGGGTTATTCCAGGGCAAATCAGGGAGGGGCTTATTTTTGGTGAATTTTTAAGAAATCTTCAGACAGAAAAAGCAAGACCTCAAAAAGGGTACACAAAATAGTGCTCACATAAAAACATGTCAGATTTGAACCTAACAATAAATCATCAAATATCACGAAAAAGAGAAGATTAAATTTCCTTGAGTAGATACTAAATGAAGATAAAATCACCACACTCATCAGTAAACCTCAGAAGAAAAAGGAATAGCATTTTCATTTTATGTCCTACTTAAACCTTATACCTCTCTTCAAAATCAATGCATGGAAGTGCTAAGTTTTGGCCATATTATTACAAATGTTGTGTTTTTTTTCTATTTGTTTTGGTGTCAACTCACTGTTGCTTTGGGCTAATTCCTGATACAGTTCTTGGAGTTTCTCTTGACAATGATGGGGACCAAATAGTATTAGGAATGATCCTATATTTTGGTGTTTCCTACATGCAAAGTGTGTGCTCCAATATTTTTGAGTTATCTCGCTGCCCCACAGTCTTGTCTTTTGGGCCATACCCAGTGGTCCTCAGGGGTTACTCCTGACTATGCACTCAAGGATCACTCCTGGCAGTGCTTAAGGGACCATATGTGATTTTGGGGATCGAACCCTGGTCAGCCACATGCAAGGCAAGTGCTCTACCTGCCCTACTATTACTCAGGCCTACAAATTTTGTTTTATAATACAGCATATAGAAAAGAAAAAATATTTTATAACAATCAGATGAAGAAGTAAACCAGACATATCTAAAACAAACTGTGTTAAAAGTCAACAAGCAGTATGTTAGGGCATGGTTGAGCAACTGCTTTATATTGGTTAATTATAGAAAGCCCTCCAGAGTAAATTTAGAATCCGAATGACATAAATGAATCAACAATGTGAAGATCTTAGAGAATATTGTTCTAGGAAACAGTAATATCTAATACAAAAATAAAGCTTGGATGTTTAAGAAATAAAAGGCAAAATTGGAGATTGGTTGGACAAGGTTAAACCTTTTTATTTTACTACAAGTACTTAAAAAAGTTTATTTGCTTGAGGGATTTTAGAATGAAAGCTGAAAATAAAGTATCTAGAAGCAAAGATATGAGTTAGTGGCTAATCTAAAGGGGTGTTCTGGCCTGAGTGGTAGTATAAGATTTAGAGAAATGTCCCACTTTTGGATACAGAAATGACTTGCTGATGATTAGGATGTGAGGGTAGAGATGAAGAATTTGAGAATGATGCCTAATTTTATGTCTTGAGAAACAAGGTGGATAGTGATTCCTTTAAGATTAGAAAACTGGGACTTATCCCTATCTAAACTTGGGAGATACAAATCAGGTCTTCTGTTATTTTAGTGTAGCTACTAGTCATTCAAGTAGGGTATCAATAATTGCTTGGAAATTAGAGTTAGGAAGGTTGGTAGAGTTGACTTAAATTTGTTATTCACCAATAAAGAGATCATGAAACTGACTGTGCAGGTAGATTGAAAGATTAGAACTTTCTTTCATCTAGAAAGTCTCTCCCATGACACCTTACTTCCATTTGTCCTCTAATCTCTGATTACTTCTACTCTTCTTTTCTTTTTTTAAAGTAATTTTTATTGTGACCAATGTGAATTACAAGTCTTTTTTTTTTTTTTTTTTTTTTTTTTTGGTTTTTTGGGCCACACCCTGTGACGCTCAGGGGTTACTCCTGGCTATGTGCTCAGAAGTTGCTCCTGGCTTCTTGGGGGACCATATGGGACGCCGGGGGATCAAACCGCGGTCCGTCCTAGGCTAGCGCAGGCAAGGCAGGCACCTTACCTCCAGCGCCACCGCCCGGCCCCGAATTACAAGTCTTTTACAGTAATATTTGAGGTACATAGTAACATTGAATCAGCTATTCCCACCACTAGTGTTGTCCTCCCTCCACCTCAGTTCCCAGCATCCCTCCCCTTTTCTTTGCCCCTGGACTGCTAGTATAACTGGTCCCCTCTGTATATAGCTTGTTGAAGATTGACTATTAATTCTATTGTCGTTGACTTTGGGTTTGGTGTTTAAGTCTGATCCTTTTTTATTTCTACTCAATGTTCATATGACTGTTTGGTTCTGGTACCATTCATTTCCCCCCCTCAATTTATGAGGCAGAACAAGATGATTCAAGTAATGTGGTTCTGTTTGAAAAAAAAGAAAAGAAGAAAAAGAAAAAAAACAAAACAAAACAAACAAACAAAAAAGCAACTGGGAGGAGTCCATCTAGAGATTTTAAATATCAATTTAAACAGAAGAAAAGCATAACAAAAGAACAAAAAAATACAAAAAACAAAAAACCTACAACGAAAACAAAATAAGAAACAAAAATCAAACAAAAGACCAAAACCAACAAGTACAAAAAAACACCACAGCAACAAATACAACAACCAAACAATAACCACAAGAATGAAAGAAAAAAATAAATAAAAGAAAAGAAAAAAGAAAGGAGGGCTGGACTGGCAAGGTTTTGTTTTTGTTTTTGTTTATGTTTTAGCATAGGCACAGTAAATATTGGAGAAATTAGAAAGGGATTCCCTTGGCCTAAAAGATACAGTGTTTATCTGTCCTTGAAACACACTGTCATGGGAATAATTACAGGCTCCACACACACTCCTTTTCACACTTCAAGGACTTTTTATGGTGCCAGGAAACTTTCCACTCAGTTGTGGATGATAGAATCAGACCTCTAACTAGAGATCTTGGTATTTGCACAAGTCATAAGATGAAGCCTAGGATAGGGTCTTTCTTTACAGTTCTAGCAGTTCTGTTCCATCACTGTTGTTGTAATTAGTCTTCTGTAATCGGTGGTCTTGGTTTTTGCACAGATCCTAGGACAAGGCCTAGGATAGTCTTTCATTATGTTTCCAGAAGATCTGCTCTGTCACAGTTGTCAAAGTCAGACCTCTGGAATTAGAGATCTTAGTTATTGTACAAATCCTAGGCTAACGTCTCTCTTTTTGGTCTCAGGCTAGGTTCTGCCCAGTCATAGTTGTCAAAGTCAGTCTTCTGGAGTTAGTGATCTTGGTTTTTGCACAGATCAAAGGGTGACGTGTCTTTGGATTTCATCTTACCATTAGGTGATTAGATAGTACAACCTGCTCTTAGATCAAGTTGTTGACATTTTCTTGTCAGGATGTAATATCAGAACTGGAGCAAGTTGGTGCTAGAGCGGTATTAGGAATTTCCCAGCGGTAGTTTGGTTCCTGGTGCTGTTGTAGGGAACTGTTTTCATTCTATGTCTGGGTTCTAGGGCTCGGGATTGGGCGGTCCCTGTCTGCTCTCATGGAGTCTAAGTAGGGTCCACATGACCATGTTCAGGGTGGGAGATGCACCTGCACTATAAAATGTATGGGTTCTTATCCCTAATAGATAAGAACTTGTTTCTATACATAACATTTCCCCTTTTTTAGTATGCCTTTGCAAAAAGGAATGGCACCATGTTATATTGCTGGTGCATTTTGGGGTAGGAATTTTAGTCTACATAATTCCTGTGCCCTGGCTTTGATCTGAGCTTTTATCCCAGGAAAGACTTTTTTCTTATAGGTTTTCATACCAAGCAGAACCGAAACAGGTGACATTAAAAAGAAAAACAGAAATAATATATATTAGAAGAAATACATAAAAATAAATTTAAAAAGTAATTGAAGGAAAATAAATTGATGTAAGAGGCTACCTTACATTTGGGAATAAACAGATTCAGATGTATTATTATAGTACTCTCCTTTTCTTATCTTGTAAACTTGTCTCGTTTTTTTTTTCTTGTTGGTCTATAGATAATAGTGATAGAGCATTGAGTTTTCTTAAGTCCTCTCTATTTCTCATAAATATTTCCTTAAGTTGATATCTTTCCATCTTTCAAACTTTCTTCCATCTTAAGACCTTTATTCTCATAGCTGTGGCTTGCTTAGTCCTAAATTTCCACTTCTACTTTGGCTCTCATCCATGCACCGTTTAGATTCTTCTCAGGGATTGCTTCTGAACACCTCAGTGGAGGATGAGTCATTTGTAACACCTCTCACACTTCTTCCCAGTCATAATTGACTCTTCCTATTGTTCTTCTCCCTTCTGTGGTGAGTTTCCCAGGTGAAAGGAAGTAACATAAGAGTAGACAGTAGGCCTAAGTTTTTGTTTTACAAACATCACTTTATATCCATAGCCTAGGAGAGGATTAGAAGGTAGATAAGTAGTTGGTTGGTATGTATTTGGAGAACTCTTGACTAAAGATAAAATGAATATGGAAGAGGAAAAAGTAGAGAAGAAATAAAATCAAATGTGGTAAGGTATACAGAAATAACTTTTGTGCTAAAATAGTATTCAGAACTAGGAGTTTGACTTCAAGGTCTGGAGCTCTGCTTTGCCTGTGGGAGCGTTGAGTACAGTCACTGTCAAGTACTGCCTGAGCAACCTTTCTGAGAATCACTGGGGTGACCCCAAAATAAATAGTATATCAACTATTAACTCTTTGGCTTTGTGATTGAGCACTGCAGTGTCTTTTAGAAAAGAATACCGAAAGTTAGAGGAAATTCAATGTTTTCTCCATTCTTAGAGATATGCTTTTGTTTAGGTTTGGGCCATCCTTCACATTGTTCAGGTCTTCTTGTTTTGTGCTCAGGGATCACTTGGGGAACCATATCTGGTGCCAGGGATAGAACTTGAGTTGAAATTTTGCAGGGCATTTGCCAGTCCCACTGTACTCACTCATTCTCTCTCTCTCTCTCTCTCTCTCTCTCTCTCTCTCTCTCTCTCTCTCTCTCTCTCACTAGTCCATCTTAAATTTTGAAAAAAAATTGTTGTGACTTACCAAATTGTATGGACAAAACAACTTTTCCCTTTTACAGGTAGTTCTCATGTGTTGGGAAAATCATCTCTACGATGCTATGATCTATGTCTATAACAGAGGCATGAATGAATTCATTAGTCCAATGGAGGTAAGATACCCTAATTGGTACATATTTGGTATTGTCTATCAATATTTTTTCTGTTTGATTTGAATAGTTTCTATTCTCTATTTGGTTTGAATAATTTAAATTTAATCACTTAAACTTTATATATATATATATATATATATATATAAATCTATTAAATTTGTATCCTTTTCTTTGGACTTCTGAGTAGTTTTTATGTCACACTTCTTTAAAAAATGTATACGTTGGTATTTATCAAAGTGAATTATATAATAGCTTTCCTAAAAGTTATAAAATTTATTTTACATACTTATTATAGATAATAGTGTGATTTGAGATAATGCTATTTGTAGATCTGTTTTTGCTGGGTAAGATCCTTAAAATGGTGAGAGATCATTATTTGTTCATTGCTTATTGCTTTTTCCAGTTTATAATTTCAGAACCATTGTCTTATTCTCCTTACCATTAGAAGAGAACATTAAAAGATCATTGAGGTCCATTTTTAAAAGATCCAGACCTCATGTCTGACTTGCCTTTTCTCTAGAATTTGAGGACAGAATTAATGTGTAATGGATTGTGGGTACAGGCATTATTCTGCTTTTATTGCTTTATTAAGTGATGAGTTGCTTGGCCCAGAAGCTAACTACTGAGGGTATCAGCCAAATTTTGTGTTTAATGGCCATCTAAAACTAGTTTTAGAGGCTGGAGAAATAGTACAGCAGGTAGGACACTTGTCTTACACATGATGGTACACTCAGGTTCAAATCCTGGTACCTCATATTATATATATATATATATATATATATATATTTAAATTTAAATTTAATTTTTATTGAGTCATTTTTGTTACAGGTTTTGATTTTGGATGGGTGCTCCTAGTGTTTACACCTGGTGGCCACTTCCAGTATTTTTCTACTTACAGGCCTTAGTGGTTGTATACCAGGACCTGAGGATGCGGTGCTGCTATACCTGTGGTGCCTGGGATCATACAGCCACTTATTCAGTGCCTTGGTGTTTCCAGAGCTTAGTGCGCTGGAGTCCCTGTGATGCTGGGATCAAACCTGGCCAGGCTCATGCCTTTCTAGATGTATACTCTCTCTTTGTACTATCTCCCCAGTCCCTATTGCAGGCTTCTTTGAGCACAGTCACCATGGACGAGGATCCCTCTAAATACAACTCTCCCAGACTTATCTCTTAACAAGAGAACATGATTTCACTTCTGCTCTCTTGTCTCAGTCATTTTTCAGAACAAGTACTAGATTCTGCTTCCCCTGATTCAGATTGTGATTGTGTATGTCAAGTAAATATTCTGAATATTTCTCAGCTGCTTTCTTGCCTGGTGTTTACTTAAGAAATAGCTGTCAGGGGCTTTAGCAGTGAAGTTCTGTCACCTTCCTTCTTGCAAAAATGTCCTTTTCACTAGAAACCCATATATCAGAAGAATTAGTGTGATTTTTAGTTTTTTTTTATTTTTAGTTTCTTTTATAATAATTCCTGAAGACAGATGCTCGTTTAATACATTCAGTGTTGATAAGAATGATTGCTGGGTTTTTGTTATTGCTGCTTTTGAAGTTTTTGTTTTTTGTGTGTATGTGTATATGTTCCTCGAATCTGGCTTACATTTATACCACTGCATCACAGATGGAACCCTGGGCTCTCAAGGTTGCTTTGTTTTGTATTTAAAGTAGTTTTCGAGTTTAATGGCTTTCAGCAGGAGTTTGATACTTGTTATTAAATAGTCATTTGGAGATTTTAGCAGTGGGAAGCTAGATACATCCTGTGGTTCCTCTCTTATAATTCTCTGCCTTGAGGGGAATCACTTTCCAGTGTTTAAAAGTTCAGTTATTTTAGTACTTAAAGAGCTCTAAATTAAGTGGTGCTGTCCCACCTTTTGAAATTTTCTTGATTTTTCTAGAATGTCAGACAGTGCTATCACATTTAAGTTGGCAAATATAGTATCTGAAAGTTTTCCTCAATTCCAAGTTTGAATGCTTTGGATGTAAAAGGTGTCCAATATTTGGAATTAAAAATTAGGTTCCCATCATTTGGGATCTGGGGGATGACTTTTAATTAACAGTTGGGGATATTAGCTCTTGAAAAGAGGTTTATTCACACTCAATGCTTAGGCATCAAAATTTGGATAAGGTGAAAACTCAGTGCCTTAATGGGAAGGAAAGTCTAGAAGGTTTTACTAGGCTTTAAGGGTTGGGATTGCATTTCTCTCTAGGATCATTTTACCAAACCAGGAAATTCCCTCCAAATGCCAGCTGCAGCTCTGCCATTGATCTTATTGTTTTTGCTAGGCTTTGCTTAAATCTAGATAATGCTTTTGTGACTGTTAATTGTCCAGGTGTTTTTTGCATTGTTATTTTGATAGTCTCTTTATTTGAATACAAGTTTTCAAATAATGAGGTACTTTAAAAATAAAAATCTTCATCTAAATAGTGCTTATTAAATGGTTTCTTTCAATAAGAAATTTGACAACAATGATTGTTACTGAGTGATCCTTCTCAAGTCATTCATATTTACCTTGAAAAGATTTTATGGTAGATCTTAGTAGTAAATGACTTATGCAGTCAGAGAAAGGCAAAGATGTCTTGATTGTCTTTTAAAGAGAACATTCTCTTTGTAAAATGTTTTTTTTTTTTTTTCTGTTTTAATGCAGAAACTTTTCAGAGTCATCGCTCCTCCTCTGAATGCAGGAAAGACATTAACAGGTATCAATTTTCCAAGCTCTAATTTTTTGTATCTTAAGATATTATTCAGATATCATGAAATTCACTGATCTTCTACATACATCAATATTATAAGTATCTACTTAACATGATGATCAAGGAACTAAATATTTTCTTCACACTAAGAAATTTTTTTCTTTTCCTTTGTACTCTCTCTTCTATCCTCACTCCTCACTTTTACCTCCTGGCAATCATTAAATTTGCTGCGTTTTATGTATGTGAAATCATACAGGCTTTTTTTCTTTTTCTTTTTCTCTTTGATTTCTTTCCATTAGCATCATGGTTTTTTGTTTTGTTTTGTTTTGTTTTTGTTTTGCCCTACCTCCCCACATCATGTTTTTAAGCTTTATTCATGTTGATGTGTCAGTTAATACTAATTTTTTTTCACTGCTGACTGGTATTTCATGGACTGGATATGATATCTTTTGTTTATCTATTGACAGTTGATTCACATTCCTTTGTTTCTAGTTTGAAGCTATTGTAAAGAATGTTGGTACATTTGCAAATGAACTTTATTTCTTAATAATTTTATAATACAGGGTACACCTAATAGTGCTGAAAGACTACTCCTAGCTCAGTGCTTAGGGTTTGCATCTGCCAGTGTTCAGGCTTATACCTGGTAGTGCAGGGGACAGTGTCATACTGGGGGTCTAACTCAGGTTTCCCTTATACAAATCTCCCAAATTAGACCTTTGGGCTATCTTCCAGCTCAATTTTTCTTATGAAGAATTATATATTTGGGGCTGGGCGGTGGCGCTAGAGGTAAGGTGCCTGCCTTGCCTGTGCTAGCCTTGGACGGACCTCGGTTCGATCCCCCGGCGACCCATATGGTCCCCCAAGCCAGGAGCGACTTCTGAGCGCATAGCCAGGAGTAACCCCTGAGCATCACCGGGTGTGGCCCAAAAAAAAACCAAAAAAAAAAAAAAGAATTATATATTCACATATAGTTATAAGAAATGACACAAAAGGGGCTGGAGCGGTGGCGTAGGCAGTAGGGCATCTGCCTTGCATGCGCTAACCTAGGACAGACCACGGTTCGATCCCCCGGTGTATCATCATATGGTACCCCAAGCCAGGAGTGATTTCTGAGTGCATAGCCAGAAGTAGCCCCTGAGCACCATAGGGTATGGCCCAAAAAGCAAAAAAAAAAAAAAAAAAAAGACACAAAGGAGACTGGGGCATTAGGGAACATGTCTTCAATGTAGCTGACCTGAGTTTGATCCCCAGCATCCCATATGGTCCTCTGAGCCTCACCAGGAGTGACTCCTGAGCATTGTGGGGTGTGGCCTCCAAAACAAAAAGCAGACAAACGAAAGTAATGATAAGAAGATCTTGTATACTTATGTGGAGTATGAAATTGAGGCCATACCTGGCTAAGTCAGATCTTACCTTTGGTACCAGGATCACTCCTGGTAGAGTTCAGGGGACCATATACAATGTCAAGGATTAAAATCTGGTTGGCAATCGCCCTACCTACTATACTGTCTTTCTGGCACCACAAGCCTCTTTTAAATATTTTACGATTCTTTCTTTTCTTTTCTTTTTTTTTTTTGGCTTTTGGCAGTGCTCAGGGGTTACTCCTGGTTCCTGTTCAGAAATCGCTCCTGGCAGGCTCATTGGAGACCATATGGGATGCCGGGATTCGAACCACTGTCCTTCTGAATGCTAGGCAAACACCTTACCTCCATGCTATCTCTCTAGCCCCTTACAATTATTTTCTTACAATAAGTAGCTTACCCCACTCCCAGCATGTTTTATGAAAATGCTAACTCTCTGCCTGTTTAATTATTGCTCAGGCCACATACTTAAACACTTTTTTTTAAATACCTCATTCCATTCTTCTTAGGAAATCTTAGTTCTGTTATCAGTGTCCATTAATTTTTCCATTTATCTTCTGGCCATCATAATATATTTTAGTTAGAAAACTGTTTTCTGATATAAATATAGCTGTATTTTCCTTTTAAAGTTATCCATTTGCTCATGATTGTTTACCAATCTTTAAAGCATGTTTTATAATGAAAGCTATTATGTGTTTTCTGTAGGCTGCAGTAAGCTGGATTTTGTTATTAGATATATTCTGCCTCACTGTGCCTTTTAAGTTAGTGAATTTAAATACTTAACATTTAAGATATCATTGAATTACAAGTATTTTTTGCTTTGTTTTTTTTTTTCAAATGCTTAATTTTGTATTTTTGTATCTTTTTGTATTCTGGTGGAGTTACTACCTTGCTTTCTGTGTGTGTGCTTAATCTTACAAATAAATATTCAGGGGCCGGAGAGATAGCATAGCGATAGGATGTTTGCCTTTCAAGCACCAACCCAGGACCAACGATGGTTCGAATCCTGGCATCCCATATAGTCACAGGTGCCTGCCAGGAGCGATTTGTGAGTAGAGAGCCAGGAGTAACCCCTGAGCCCCGCTGTTTGTGGCCCAATCCCCCCCCAATAAAAATAAAGTAAATAAATATTTATTTGCTTATTAAAGAATAAATCCACCCAAATGCAATAAAGGAAATTGAAACATAATTTAAAGTTGAAGATCTCTTTCCCCTTAGGCTACATCTTGGGAAGGGAACCTTGGTTAACAAATTTTCTTTTACTCTATTCTGTTTCACTTTCTTGTGTGTTTTATTTACTTTCATATATTTGATTTTAAGGTTGTCTTAAGGCTTCTGTATAAAATATTTCTATATTTATTGAATTGATCATATATTAATTTTAGGGTATAGTTTTTCTAAGCTCCCCAGCACATAATCTACTACTACTAGGTGAAATTTCTTTTCATTTTATAAGGGATATCTTAATATTCCTTGCAAGACTTGGTGGTGAAGCATTGCTTTAATATTTATTTATCTTTAAGCTTCTTCACTCTTCCTTACCTTAAATATAGGATAGAATGATGTTTAGTTTTTCTCAACTTAGGAAATTTTGTCAACTGTTACTTCTTCATGTGTGGTTTTGCTTACTCTTTTCCTTCTGGGATCTGTATAAAGTGAATATTGTTCCTATTAGTGTAGATACACAGAGCTCTTACACTGTTTTCAAACTGTTTTCTTTCCCTTCTAGTTGCTTGTCTGTTGCCTGTTACTACCATTGTTTTATTTGTTTATTTATTTATAATTTGATCACATCTGGCTCTGTGCTCAAGGATTATATTTTTGGCAGGCTTGGGGGCCCATAATGGGTACTAGGGATCAAACCCTGTGCAAGGCAAGCTCCTTAAATGCTATACTGTTGCTCCTCAACTCCATAAACACTTTCTCATTAATGGTTCAGCCACTTCATTGTATTCTTTAGCTCAGCTATTGTATTTATTTTTAAGTCCATTATTTTTCCCAAGCCCTTTAATAGTTTCTCTGTACTTAATCTCATATATTTTTTGGTCTCTTCAAATAGCCCATTACATTGAAAATTACCTCAGTGTTTTGTATTGCTTCATCACTTTTAGCAAATTCTTCTGTTTCCTAAGTTAGTACACAGTCTATTAATTACTATGTGCTGACTCAAGTGGCTGTATCCCTTGTCTTGCTGTATAGGCCTTACTGTATAGATTTGCACTCAGGAATTATTTCTAGCAGTGCTTAGGATCATATAGGATGCTTGGAATTAAACCCAGGTTGATTACATGCAAGGCAAACACCCTTTCTGCTGTTATGTTTCTCTAGTTCCTTTCTTTTTCTTTTTTTAACTTAAAATTTTTTCTATAACACCATGTTTTACCAAGTTGTTCATAATGCAGTTGTTTTAGGCATTAAATGTTCCAACACCAACCTATCACCAGTGTGATTTTTTTTTTCTCCACCAATAAACCCAGTTCCCCACCCCCATCCCCATCCTGCCCCCTTAATAGGCACAAATTTACTTCATATTGTTTGTTACAACACAAAAGCAAATTGAATCATCAAAATGCAAATCAATAAAAGGGAATTTGGTCATTGCTGTATTTCAATATTTCAATAAATTTCACAATAGTGTTGCTGCAGTTACCTTCTGAGGATTGACTGTGCTGCTTAGTGCTAATTGAGCCTTCTGTTACTACTTTTTTCTCCTTGAATTTGGTGGTCTTCTATGAACCTTTGCAATCATATCTGCTGTGATCCTACTGGGTTGTCAGTATTATGAAACTTGAAGGTGTCTAGGAGGTATGGTGCTGGAATGATTTGGTGGCTTAGCAATTTAATGAGGTTTAATTATGGAGTTGGATGTCTGGCATGGCTGAGGACTGCTGGGCCTTCAAGAAGAAATGGGAATCTATCTACCCCCATTCTGAGAGGCCCAAGTGTCAGCCAGGTCTGGGTTTACTTGGAAAGATTTAGTGGCATCAAATTCTTTTTGAGATTAGTTGTGGAGATGGGCTATTTCTCTACCATCAAGATGGTGTTTGGGGGCAGGTACTGCTGGGTTTTCCAGTGGTGGTGGTGTGGGCGGGGAGGGGAAATCTGCCACCCCATTCCAAGAATACCCCAGAATTTTCAGCCTATAGACCAGCTAGTTCTACTTGGGAAGATTCACTTGCTCTTCATTCTTTTTGAGACTAGTAGTGGAGCTGGCCATTTCTGTCAGAGGGTGTCAGTTGCTGCAGGTTGCTCTACTTAAGACACATTTTAAATATTTTAAACACTGCACCTCCCTTCATTCGGTTATATCATCTCTAAGCTAGGCTCTATCTTATACCCACGACTGGACAGTCCCTGGTGTGGCCAGAACTACATCATTCCAGACCAGAAGCAGAAAGGAACCACCCTTAATGGAGGCCACAGGAAAAGCTTGGTCTCTAAGTAGCCCACAATGAGGAAACCTCCAGGCTCTAATTTTATCTGTGTTATCTAATTTGTTAACATACTCTCTTATATTATATTTATTCTAAAATAAGATCAATAGTAATGTTTCTTTTATTGCTGCCTTTTGTAATTTGAGTATCTCTCTCTTTTCTTGCTTTTTTTTTAGCTAAAGGATTGTGATTTTTTTTTTTTTTTTTTGATTTTGGGGACCACACCTGGTGATACTAAGAATTACTTCTAGCTCTTCACTGAGGAATTACTTCTTGTGGTACTTAGGAGACTATATGGGATGCTGGGGATTAAACCCAGGTTCTCTATATGCAAGGCAAACGCCCTACCCACTGTACTATTGCTCCAGTTTGTTAGTTCTTTTATATCATTAGTTTTTGGTTTGTTCGTTTGTTTCTGTTATGAGGTCACTGCCAGAGATGCCCAGGGTTCATTCCTGGCTCTGTGCTCAATGATCATTCCTGACAATGCTCAGGGATCCATATATGGAACTCAGAATCAAACCCAGGTCAGCTGCATGCAAGGCAAGTGCCCTGCTGCTGTGCTTCTCTCCAGACCCTCAAATAACTACTTTTTATTTTACTGATATTTAAAATGTTTCTTTTATTTTATTCCAGCTTTAATTTTTAGTATTTGTTCCTTTATCTTGCTTTGTTTTAATTTGTACCTTTTTTTAATTTCTTGAAGTTTCAGTTACTTATTATTAGAAAATATATTTCTTAGTGTTTACAGTGACAGATAACCTTCTAACAGGTAACAGTGCTTTAGCTGTATCTCATATAAGTTTTGATATGTGTGTCTTCATTTTCTCTCATTTTAAAGTACTTTTTAATTTCTTTTGTGTTACTGGTTATTTAGAAATATGTTGTTTATGGAATCTGTTATGCTGAGTGAAATAAGTCAGAGAGAGAAAGAGAGAAAGATGCAAAATGGTCTCACTCATCTATGGGTTTTCAGAAAAATGAAAGACATTCTTGCAATAATTTTCAGAGACAAAAGAGAGGAGGGCTGGAAATTACAGCCCACTTTATGAACCTAACCACAAAGAGTGATGAGTTTAATTAGAGAAATAAGTACATTGCGAACTATCCTAACAATGAGAATGTAGGAGGGAATTAGTACAGGCGGGGGCAGGGTGAGGAGGAGGGATATTTGGGACATTGGTGGTGGGAATGTTGCACTGGCGATAGGGAGTGTCCTCTTATATGACTGAAACCCAACCACAATCATGTTTGTAACCAAGGTGTTTAAATAAAATATTATTAAAAGAAAAAATAAAATAAATTAAAAAAAAAGAAATATGTTGTTTAATTTCCACAATAAATTTGTAAATTTAGGGGGCCGGAGAGATAGCATGGAGGTAAGGCGTTTGCCTTTCATGCAGGAGGTCATCGGTTCAAATCCCGGCGTCCCATATGGTCCCCTGTGCCTGCCAGGAGCAATTTCTGAGCCTGGAGCCAGGAATAATCCCTGAGCACTGCCGGGTGTGACCCAAAAACCACAAAAAAAAAAAAAAAAAAAAATTTGTAAATTTAGTACCTTCTGCTCTTGAATTCTAATTTTATTTTATTGTGAATAGAGAACACTTTTTTAAATGATAGTTTTATCATTTAAAATTTATTTGAAATATATTCATATAGACTAACATATGATTTTTTTCTTAAGAATATCCCTTATATGGGGCCGGAGCGATTGCACAGCAGTAGGGCATTTGCCTTGCACGTAGCCAATTTAGGACAGACCTTGGATCCATCCCAGGTGTCCCATATGGTCCCCCTGAGCCAGGGGTGATTTCTGAGCGCATAGCCAGGACTAACCCCTGTATGTCACAGGGTGTGGTCCAAAAAGTAAAAAAAAAAAAAAGTATCTCTAATATGGAAAACTATATGTCAAATATATTATATTGCTGAGTGGAAAATTCTCTACATGTTTGATAGTGTAGTTTGTTTGTTTCCAGACTTACATTTTCAGGAGAGATAGTACAGATGTACAGAGCTTATTTGCAGATGCAAACCCAGTTCAGTGCCTGGCATCACCAGGAGTAGTTCCTGAGCATTACCAAGTGTGGCCCAATTCCATTCTCCCAGCAAAGAAAAGATACTCGTATTTCCTGTTCATCATTTGCTAATTATTAAATTCTTAAAAGAGGAGTGAGAATAAAAACAGTTATGGAGTCTAAAAATAATCGTTGGATTGTCCATTTGTAGAGTTTTACTTCATTTTATTTTAAAAGTTTCAGTGCTTCAGCGTGTGGCTTACATTTCTGCCTTTGCCTTCATTTCCTGCTTGTGCAGAGCCTCAAAGGCAACCCTAGGTTATAGATGAAGACATTTCATATCTTCCTTACATACAGCCCATTCTGTAATTGCACTTGCCCATCAAGAGCTCTAGAAATCCTTTGGCTGTATTGAAAGCCCCTGCAGCAAGCATCCTATTCTTCACTTTTTCCTTTTAAGATTCTGTGAGTTTCTCATTAGTTTCCTGGGAAAACTGCCTTGAACACCTATAAAGTCATACAGTTGCATGATTTGTTTTCAACAAGAGCCTTGAGGGAAAGTACTTCCTTCACAGAATGAACTCTGTCTTAGGATCAAAAAGACAAGTTTTGAAAGTGAAGTTTGTAAGTGATCTGCCAGGTAAATCAAATACTGTTCTCTGAGAATGGCCTTCAAGACAGCCTCAGACGCGTTCTGTTGCCTTGTGGCTCCTAGGTTGATGGTAGCTTCCATAGTTGCAAGACTGTTTTTTCCCACCGTTGTGAAGTTGGGAGAGGAGCATGGGTCTGGGTAAAGCTAAAATGCCACAATACTCACTGTTCCTAAAATGATTCATCCATTTTTCTTGAATAAATGTTTTTTAAATTGTGGCAAGCTTTTGTTAATTTTTAAAAATTGAATTTCCTTGAGATACAGAGGTAGGAAGGTTTTGATGGTTGAATTTTATACTATGTTCCAATACCCACCCCTTTACCAGTGTTCATTTTCTGTCACCAATGTCCCCAATTTCCCTCTAGTCCCCACAATCTGCCTCTATGCCAGACATTTTCCCCCCTCTCTTTCCCGTATTCCCCCTTTTCCTTTTACGCATCATGGTTTGCAGTACTGTTATTGAGAGGGTATCCTGCAGAGTGCTTTACCTCCTTTCAGCACCTAGTTCTTGTCCAGAGTGATCATTTCCAACTATTGTCACAGTGGTTCCTTCTTTTCCTAATTGCACTTATCTCTACCCCTTCACCCCTGCCTTGTGGCAACATCCTACCACAGGTCAATATGTTAGTTAAATTTTAGAAAGTCTTGGGAATAGGGAGATAGTACAATGTGGCAGGACACTTGCCTCGCATGTTCAATTCCCGGTACCCTATATGGTTTTCTAAGCCCCACCAGGATTGATTGCTGAAGCATAGAATCAGGAGTAAGCCCTGAGAATTGCCAGGAGTGCCCTTCAAAAAACTTTTTTTGTTTTATTTTGGTTTTTGGGTCACATACCCAGCAGTGCTCAGGGGTTACTCCTGGCTCTACACTTAGAAATCGCTCCTGCAGGCTTGGGGACCATATGGGATGCCGGGATTTGAACCACCATCCTTTTGTATGCAAGGCAAATGTCTTACTTCCATGCTATCTCCAGCCCCTCAAAAAACTTTTTTTAGTAGAAAAGGAAGCCAAAGAATTGGGTAGGAAAAGAAGTAAAGGGGATCTAAAAATTAAATGCTGTGTCCTTTCAGTGCTGTGTATATATACATATAATATAGATACATATACATATATACATGTATATACATATAATATATGTGTATAATACATATATATATACATATAATTCAAACTGCTTTGTCCTCATGGACTTCAGTGTTTATGTGAGACAAGTATGTCTAAGTCTCTCTTGGTGTCACCTTTGTGAAATTTCTACCAGTGAAATTATGCCAATGAAATGCCACCATGTGAAATTTTTGAACTGAATCATATGACAACTGGGACTTCTGGTTTCTGGAAAACCAACATCTTTCTTAGATATGTCAGGAACTATATCATTAAATGGTTTCTGAAATTCACATGAGAGGCAAAAGGCTGAGAATAGTTAATTCAGTATTGAGAGGTAAAAACAGAATTAGAGGACTGATACTTTCTGACTTCAAGACATAATATAAACTACATTGAAACACATTGATCAAGACAGTATGGTACTGGCAAAAGAGGGAAGAAAAAATGATTTGTATCATAGAATAGAGAATCTAGGAATAAACTTCCATAAATATAGTTAACTGACCTTTAAAAAGAAAGCAAAGACAGTCTTTTGAACAAGTATGAGCATCTGGACATCCACATTTAAGCATATGTATATATTCTAGATTCAGACTTTGCACCCTTCCCATAATTAACTCAGATCATAGACCTAATTGCAAACCTGGAAAACTGCAAAACTGAAACACCTACGGGTAACCCAACTGACTGCAATTATGACTTTATTCATGAAAAGAATGATCAATTAGCTGGAATTCTTTATAATTATAAACTTTTGCTCCACAAAAGAGAATAAGATAACTCATAAATTTGGAGAAACTACTTGCAAAAGACTATCATCTCAAAAAACCACAGTGAACTCTTTAGACAAAATCTCAGAAATGGGAAGAGATGTGAGCAGATAGCTTATTCAGCATATAAGGATGGAAGACATATGAAAATATGTTCAATCTCATTTAGGATATTTTAAATTAACATATCAGTGGACACCAGTACACACCAAAATCTGGACTGTTATCACCAAATGCTGGCAAGGATATAGAGTGGCAGGACCTCTCTTTTACTACTGGCAGATTCACAGAATGCTGCAGCCACTGTGGAAAAGAGGTGGTTTCTTAAAAAACAAAAAACAAAAAACAACTGACTCATTATCTGGTACAGCAGATACATTCTTGGTAGCTGTACAAAGGAGTTTAGAACTTAGGTCCAAAATTGAAGCAGAATGATTTTAATTCTAGTTTATTTGCACTATGACAGCACAGACCTGAAGTATTATAAAGGATTCTTGATGGGATACAAGATGACAGTGCCCTGTATTCTGTCCACTTTGATACTTCAAATATAGAAGTATCTTTATTTCTAGGCACTGATTCCTTTTTTCATCTGCACACCACCACAGTCACTGACCTCTTCACCTACTCTTGAGGTTCCTGCCATTGTTCTTGCTGTCTTGACCTGCTTGTCTCAAACTTGGTTTGATTATATTTCTGATTTCTTCTAAGTAAGAAGTGGGTTTCTATTCCCAGAAGACAGAATTAGATATTTTAGACACAATTTAGGTCAGAAAAGCTATCGAGGATCATTTAGCAAGTCTCTTATTTCTGTATTTTTAAACAACTCCTTCACTGTCCTAGAGCACCATCAGTGATCAGAATCCACATCAGACATGCGAAGATCCCATAGCTGAGCCATTATGAACTGGTTATGTATGGATTTATGACTCTTCACCTCATTTCCTGTACCACACTCTTCTCCAGACCCACACGTCTGTTTAAGCCAACAGAACAGAGCTCTCTGTTTTATTCCTCCTCAGATTTATTCCTCTTTTATATATCCTTGTGTGACTCATTGATTTTTCAGTCTGGGAAAAAAATCTAATGGGAGATAGAAAAATAATAATTAAGTTGGCCTTATCTGTTTGTTCTGTTATTCATTAAATGTCAGAATATTTTTGGTTTTCACATTTCACCAAAGAGAATTGCTAAATATTCTTTTTTTAAAATTGTAGATGAGCAAGTTGTTATGGGCAACAAACTTCTTGTCTATATCAGGTAAGAGAAGATTTACCCCTATGTGCGTTTCTTCGATAATTTCACCCATTATGCTTTGAGTTACTGTCATGTCTTATGTATATGCTAGTTCTTTTTCAGTGTTATTTGGTGGACCACAGTGGTTCTCAGCAGGAGGTAATGTTGTCTCTCTGTGTCCAGGTCTTGCCATTTGGCAAGGTCTAGAGATATCAGTCCTTGTCACAACTGGGGTTTAGGGAGGAATGCTGTTGATCTGATCTGGTGGTCTGGTCATCCAGCAGTGGGTGGGGGAATGATTTTTAGAATAATCATAGGAATGAGATTCAGAAAACTTGAATAGAGAATCTAACTTTTAGAACTGATTTCCTTGAGTGTATTGTCTCTGACTCAGAGATATGATTTATGAATTCATGATTTTCAGATTGTGATTTCTCTAAATCATAAAAAACTTAGTGGCTGAAGTAAGAGTAGAACGATGGCTTTCTTATACACCAATAATGATAGAGAATAAATTGACACTAAAAAACAATCCCATTCACATTAGAGTCACACAAATTCAAATATCTTGGAGTCAACTGAACTAAAGATGTGAAGGACCTTTACAAAGAAAACTACAAAACCCTGCTTTAAGAAATAAAAGAGGACATAATGAAATGGAGACACATACCCTGCTCATGGATTGGCAGGATTAACATAATTAAAATGGCAATACTTCCCAAAGTATTGTACAGATTTAATGTAATCCCTCTAAGGATGCCCATGACATTCTTCAAAGAAGTAGGTCAAACACTTCTGAAATTCATTTAGAACAATAAACACCCACAAATAGCTAGAGCAACCCTTGGGAAAAGGAATATGGGAGCATCACTTTCCTTAACTTTAAATTGTATCACAAAACTATAGTCATTAAAACAGCATAATATTGGAAAAAGACAGACCTTCAGATCAGTGGAATAGACTTGAGCATTCAGAGAATGTTTCTCAGACATGCAATCAATTAATCTTTGATAAAGTGGCAAAAAATGCAAAATGGAGCAAGGAAAGCCTCTTCAACAACTGGTGTTGGCACAACTGGTCAACCACTTGCAAAAAAATGAACTCAGATCTCCATCTAACACCATGCACAAAGGTCAAATCCAAATGGATTAAAGACCTTGATATCAGACCTGAAACCATAGGTATATAGAAGAACACTTAGGTAAAACCTCCATGACATTGAGACTAAAGGCATCTTCAAGGAAGAAACAGCACTCTCCAAACAAGAGGAAGCAGAGATAAACAGATGAGACTATATTAAGCTGAGAAGCTTCTGCACCTCAAAGGAAATAGTGTCTAGGGTACAAAAGCCACCCATAGAATGGGAGAAACTATTTATCTAATACCCATCAGATAAGAGGCTAATATCGAAGATTGCAAGCTACTGATAGAAATTAACAAGAAAAAACATCTAACCCCATCAAAAAATGGGGAGAAGAAATGAACAGACACTTTCTCATAGAAGAAATACAAATGGACAAAAGATACCTAAAAAAATGCTCTGTATCACTAACCATTAGGGAGGTGCAAATCAAAACAACAATGAGGTACCATCTCACACCATAGAGACTGGCACACATCACAAAGAACAAGAACAATCAGTGCTGGCAGGGATGTGAGAAGAAAGGAACTCTCATTCACTGCTAGTGGGAATGCCTTCTAGTCCAGCCTTTATGGAAAACAATATGGAGATTCCTCAGAAAACTGGAAATTGAGCTCCCATATGATCCAGCTCTATACCACTCCTAGGAATATACCCTAGAAACACAAAAACCAAATACAAAAAAGGCCTTCCTCACACCTATATTTATTGCAGTGCTATTTACAATAGCCAGAATCTGGAAACAACCAAGATGCCCTTCAATAGATGAATGGCTAAGAAACTGTGGTACATATACACAATGGACTATTATGCTGAGTGAAAAATAAGTTAAAGGGAGAGAAAGATACACAGAATAGTCTCACTCATTTATGGGTTTTAAGAAAAACAAAAGACATTATTGTAATAATGCCCAGAGATTAGGGCCAAAAGGACCAACTCATAATATGAAGCTTACCACAAAGTGGTGAGTGCAGTTAGAGAAATAACTATACTAACAACTACCATGGCAATGTTTATGAGTGAGAGTAGAATGCCTGTCTTGAATACAGGCAGGGGGTGGGGAAGGAGGGAGTTAAGGGACATTTTTTGGTGAGAATGTTGCACTGGTGAAGGAGAGTGTTCTCTTTATGACTGAAACCGAACTATAATCATGTTTGTAATCAAGGTGTTTAAATAAAGATATTATTAAAAAATAAATGAAAAAAAAAAAAGAAGAATGAGATCTTTCTTCCTGAAGCAAATCTCTTGCCAGAGACACTACTGGCTCAGAGAGAACTTTAGGATCAGTAGCGAGCTGTCAAGCTGATGAAGCAAGTAAGATAGCAGGCAGGACTTGCTAGAAAAACTTTTTAGCTATAGCAGCTAACCTTCTTTAAACTGGTTCTTTAGTGAAGAAAGACACGGGCATTTGTCTAGTACTTCTATCTCCCATACCTGTAGTATCTTAGAATAAATATGCTGATATGCTCTTATCTCTATGCCAACATTCAGAATTGATTAGTTCCAAGAGGCTTAAAATTTATGTTGACCTCACCCTGTTGCCTGTATTTTTTTTTGACTGGATGTCATCTTGATTTGCATTTGAATGTGCTAGAACTCTTAAAATTGAATGTGCTAAAAATCAAACTCTCAGGTAAATAGCTGAGGGCTGGAACTCCTACCCAGCATATACCAGGCCTCAAGATCCCAAGCACCTTGTGACTTGAGATGACCTGTGACCCATGGAAGGTCCTTGTGACCTCCAGACCTGCTGAGCCCAAGCTTCATTGCATTGGGATGTGCTAGGCCCACTTTAAAAGGACATCCACTGGAAAAATACTGAACTAGTATCTTGAATTTGAGAAATAGTTTGTTAGGTGAAGTTACCCCCATTACAAGGCAACAATCTCTTTTTCTTTCAGTTGTTGTCTAGCAGGCCGTGCCTATCCCCTTGGTGACATCCCGGAAGACCTCGTTCCCTTGGTTAAAAACCAGGTAGGTGCTATTTTCACCTATATTTTCTTATTTTGTAAGACAGGTGGAGACAGGTCCTAATGGAGGGTTACATGCAGGTCAGAAACTGTCTTCTAATACAGGTAACGCACCTCCACACCTTCACAAAGGCAGTTATTACATCTGAGAAAGCTTTTAACATGATTGTGTGTCCTGTGCTCCACTTCCCTTCCCTTGGTTGTTGTTATTGTTTCGAGGGCTTAGTGGGTGGGGTGTTCCAGGCAGGCACATGCATGCACACACAAACATACATAGAGTCACAGTGCTCAGCCATGGTGCTTGCTGGGACTGTGCACCTTCAATTGTGATGGTACTACACAGTCACACCCAGTGACACACTCCTTTGATTTGTTGCTCATACTCATGTTGTGATGCAGCCAGAAATTACATGTTGGGGACTGGAGTGAAAGCACAATGGTAGGAGCCGGAGCGGTGGCACAAGCAGTAGGGCCTTTGCCTTGATGTGCTGACCTAGGATCCCCCATCATCCCATATGGTCCCCCAAGCAGGAGCAAATTCTGAGCTCATAGCCAGGAGTAACCCCTGAGCATCACCGAGTGTGGCCCAAAAACTAAAACAAAAAAAGAAAGCACAGTGGTAGGGTGTTTGCTTTGCACGAGACCAGCCCAGGTTGATCCCTGGCATTTCATATGGCCCCCGAGACCACCAGGAGTGATTCCTGAACACAGAGCCATTAGTAACCCTTGAGCACCTGGTATGACCTGAAAACAAACAAAAGTAAAAATCACTTGTGATGCTTAAAATCATAGACAGCAGAGCACCCAAGTTCAAACTACCTGAAACCTGCTTGCCATATGTTTGAGAACTTAAGCCTGCAAGACAAGACACTTTTTTTTTTTTCTGTTTTGTTTTCTTTTGGTTTGGGTGGGGGCCACATGCAGCTGTGCTCAAGGCTTACTCCTGGCTCTGGACCCAGTGGTCGCTCCTGGTAGAGCTCAGAGGACCATATATAATGTTGGGAATTGAATCTGGGTTGGCTGCATATAAGAAAAGCATCATACCCCTGTACTATCCAGTCACAATGCAGAACACTCTTAAGGCACTGAGCTATATCCACGGAGCAATTGGAACAGCACTTAACCAATTTTTCTTTACGTCATTTATTTGGAAGAAGAGTGATCTGTGTTTGGGCCATACCTGATGGTTTTCAAGAATTACTATTGACTCGGGGAATCATTTGTGGTGTGGAGGATTGAACTGGAGTTGGCCATATGCAAGGCAAAGTACTGCTTGGCCTAGCCAGCCTTTGTTTTGTAAGGTGAGAAAATAATCTACTATTTTTTTCAACATGCAGGTTTTTGAATTTCTGATTCGTTTGCATTCAGCAGAAGCTTCACCTGAAGAAGAAATCTATCCCTATGTTCGAACCTTGCTACACTTTGACACTAGAGAATTTCTAAATGTTTTGGCACTGGTAAGAGATGATTAGATGTTTGCAGAGGGGAGAGCATGATACTTTTTTAAAAAAGGTATTTGTTGAAGTAATAACACAGTGGTAGGGCATTTTGCCTTGCATTCGACCAACCTAGGATAGATCCAGATTTAATTCCTGGCATCCCATGTGATCCCCTGACTGTGACAGGAGTAACTGCTGAGTGCCATCAGGTGTGGCCCAAAAACCAAAATAAAAAAAAATAGGTTTTAGGGAGCTGGAGTGATATTTCAGCAGGTAGGGTCTTTGCCTGGTTGTGTAGCCAGCCTTGGTTTGATCTCTGGCACCACAAATGGTCCTTGGAGCACTACCAGGAGTGATCCTCGAGTGCAGAGCCAGAGAACGCCTTGAGCACAACTGGATATGGCCCAAAATGGTATTTATTGGGGCCCATAATATAGTATTACAGACAGGGTCTTGCATGTGACCAACCCAGGTTCTATCTCTAGCACCACATATAATCCACTGAGCCTCACCAAGAGTGATTCCTGAGCACTGCTGTGTATGGCCCCCAAATAAAGATAAGATAGATATTTATTGGGGCTGGAGCGGTGGTGCTAGAGGTAAGGCATCTGCCTTGCAAGTACTAGCCTAGGATGATCTGTAGTTCAATCCCCTAGTGTCCCATATGGTTCCCCTAAGCCAGGAGCGATTTCTGAGCACATAGCCAGGAGTAACCCTTGAGTGTCAATGGGTATGGCCAAAAAACAAAACAAAACAAGATAGATATTTATTGACAAATAGATTCTTTTAAATAATAAATCTTTTATAGATACAGTTTTTATCCCCAGGCACTAATTTAAGGTTTCAAATGTTTCATCTTGTTAGGCCACTCATATTTTCTAAATCTTTATCTTTAGAAATGACAAAAATTCCTTCTCTTTTTTTCTTCAACTCTCCCTCCCACTCCTCTTTCTTCTTTACTCTGGCTCTTTCTAACATACTTATACTTTGGTTTCTTTACTTTTGGTTGGTTCCCCAACTAGTAATATTTGGGACCTATTCCAGGCTCTATTACAGGGTTAGTGTGCTCAAAGGACTATGTGGTGGCAGGGATTAAACTATTTCCTATTCAGAGCAAATACCCATTGAGCTCTCTCTAACCCCCTAGTACATCCTTATCTAAAGAAAGAAAGCAGTATTAGATAAGGTATATATGTGCTCTCATAAATCATGTTGGTGGGAAGACCACCTTTGGAAGAGGTTGAGGAGCTTGGGGTGGGGATGATAGCAGACAAAAGTAGGGTGGAAAGGGAACAGTGGTGGAAAGTATGAAGAGATAGTAGAGTGGAAAGGGAACTTACCTTGCACACATCTGATCCAGCTTTAATCCCCAACATCATCTATGTGGTCTCCCCTGAGCCTTGCCATGAGTGAACACTGAGTGCAAGCCAGAATTAAACTGTAAGTACTGCCAGTTGTGGCCCCCAAACAAAAATAAAACAAAACAGAAAAAGCACAGGAGCTTTCTGCTGCAAAACATCCTCATACATGTTTAATTAAAGATGGATTTGGGAAGGTCAGGCTCTCTGTGAAAATGGCCCAAGGGGAATAATTACCTAACATGATATATTTTTCCAATTAAGCAGTATTATGATTTTTTAAAAACTTTTTCTTTTTTGCTTATATTGTAGTGTTTTATGAAGCAGCAGGCTACATGTACAAAGCATACATGGAAACTAGATATGCATAGTATTTGAAGGAAATAAGCAAGAAAAATACCTAATAATAATGATTAACTGTGAACTAGGGCCAAGATCTCTAGTGAGCATATATATATAACACTTTCATAATTTGAATACTATTATAAACTTAAAAAGACATGCCCAAGAGAAGGTTAACATCCCAGTTACCATAGTTTAAAATTTAGTTTGAATATTTTAGTTTGAATATTGTCTTCAGAAGTAGTAATTTTAGAGGCTGGAAAGATAGTAACAGCAAATAGGGCACTGACCTTGCATGCTACTGACCTGGGTTTGATGTTCAGCAACTGTACAATCTCCCAAACCTGCCAGGAGTGATCCTTGAGCATAGAGCCAGAGTAAGCTTTGAGCATCACCGAATGTGACACCACCCACAAAAAAAAAAAAAAAAAAGGCAGTATCAGAAGTAGTAACTTTAGTTGTGCTTGCTGCATGGAGATCCATGGTTTTGGGGGTGATAGTGGTGGTGAGGGCAGAGGTGCCAGAAAGCATCATTACCTTCCTGCTTTGCACTCTGCCACCTTTGCCTTTACCTTAACCTTTGACCTTGCTTTGGGGATGCAAGATTCTTGAAGACCCGGAGATATTACTGCATAATGTGGACATTGAAGTCTGACCTACACCTAGATTTCCCAGATTCTTCTCCAGAAGACAGTGAAGTGCCCTGGTTTTAGTCAGGACATCAGACAGAGAAGAGAAGAGACAGTCTAGGACACAGCACAGGCTTCTCCAGACACTGGAAATAGTCCTTTCCTGTCCCCCTACACACAAGGAACAGAATGTGCAGGTGACTCCCCAAATGGAGCATGTTCTGTGAAGGAAGAAGTTGTCAGCTCCAACTTGAGGGTGTGGTTGGCTTCCAGAGTGGAGCATGGGCACTTGCTTAGCAAAGCAAAGAGGCTTGGGCCTCTGTGTGCAGAAGGAGTCAATGTTGGAAGGTGGCAAGGTAAAAAGGATGCAGAATAGGTTGAAATGGGTCCTAGAGGGTCCTTGGTGGCACTGGCCTTAGGCTTTGAGTGGGTGCCCTCTGTCTGAGCAGGGGCTGGCAGCCATAGCTCCTTTGTTTGGTTTGGTTTTGTTTTAGGCTACATTCCACTGTGCTCAGAGCTCACTCCTGGTTCTATGTTCAGGGATTATTTCTGGCAAGACTCAGGGACCATGATATAAGGTATCAAACTAAAGCTGGCCCCATGCAAGGCAAGTGCCCTCCCCACTCTACTATCTCTCTAGCTCCAGTTTTGACTTTCTGAAATTCACTTCAAATTCATTGCAAAGCACCTCTGACCCCCTCATCCCCACCAGCTTCTTGTCTGCTTCAATTATATAGAAAACAACGAAAAACCTCTTAAAACTAGAATTTAGATTTGGTTGTATAGCACTCTTTAGTCATGAAGAAGAAAGCACAAGGCCATTGGTTATCTAGAAAAAGTGGAGCAGAACCTACCTGGTACATCAGTGGACTCAGAACAGATTGAGGAACAGTAGCTGTTCACTCAATCAACAGCTATGAATTTTGATATTCCTACTCTTTTCTTGACAAATATTTGGGTGTTCAGGATTGGTATGTGATGATATAGAATAATGAATGGTGCTTCTGGTCAGTAGGACATCATCCTTATCCATAGGATTCAGACTTAGAGATAAAGCACTCACAGTGCAGTACAGGATCTGTCAGTGGGAGCTGCAAGATACTAGAGGAACACTTAGGAGTAGAATTTAAGGGAAGGCTCAGAATGCAATGCCCATGTTGAGTTTTAAGGGATGAGTAGAAAAAAGATGAGTAGAAGTTAGGTAAAGGATGGGGAAAATTATTCCAGATAGAAGGACAGAATCAGTAAAAGACTAGACACAGGACAGAATATATTTAAGTAACTGCAAACAATAAGGAATAGGCTTCTATCTAAGGGTAAGGAAACAGAGAGGCAGAAACAGAGATAGGAAAGCCGAGTCTTGCTATCCATGTAAGCAGTTCAGGATTTATATTACTCCAGTACATAGCCATTGAAGCTTAGCTAGAACAGCATGATTGTAGTTTAGAAAATTTCCCTTGACAAGTGAGTTGAAATAATAGATTGGAGACAAGAATATCTATTACCAGTTTATGAAGTATTTTCGATAGAAGATAATGGTGGCTTGAATTAGGGTATTGACAAGTGAGGGTACCACTTGAAAGATAGTTAAGGAGGCATTTCAGTCCAAAATGCATGGCTCATTGCACAGCTGGATATGAGAGAAGTGAGAGCACATCAAAAGAATTTTAGATTTCTTAAAAAATGGTGAACGGGATGTATAATTGTTGACTTTTAGATTCAGTAGGGTCTTGAGGGAAAATGGGTTTCTCAATAGGAGATGAGAGGGAGGAGATGGGGAAATACAGATAATTAGATCTTTGGGATATAATGCATTTAAGCTGCCTAACAGGCAGTTCTGAAGTCTCCTTGTATTGGCTGCAGCCCAAGTACAAGACTTAGAGGAAGTGATAAGACCTAAAATCCTAAATCTTTGGTTCACTACATCTTATGTCTACCATAATTAATTCCATAGAAATTAGATAAAAATTACATAAAGGGAATGTATTAGGAAGACTCAAAAGAACTTAAAAGAGGGAGTGGTGGCGCATCAATAGGGCATTTGCCTTGTACATGCTAACTAGGACACAGCGCAGTTCCATCCCCTGCTGTCCCATATGGTTCCCCCCCAAGCCAGGAGCAATTTCTGAACGCATAGCCAGGAGTGACCCCTGAGCATCACCGGGTGTGGTCCCAAAACCAAAAACCAAAAATAAAAGAACTTAAAAGAACAATCTTTTAGTCACATTTTCCTTTTTATGAAACATTTAAAAGTACATTTTAATATTTAGTTTTCTTAATATTTAAAGTGTCATAAATAGAATTAAGCACCTTATGTTTCTTTTTCCCTGACTTCTTGCACTTTAAATAATGTTTTTTGAGATTTAATTAATGTTGCAAGTATAACTAGGTCGTTCCTCTTTATGACTGAGTGTTCAACTGTTGTCGGGCCCCTATCAGTGACTCTTATGATTGTTTCCAGTTGTTGCTATTATAAATTAAGTTACTAGTTATATTTACATATAGGCCTTTTCTAGACTTGGATTTCTCTTTAATAAATGTTGAAAATAGTGTTTCTAGGTTATTTTTATTTATTTTTTTTTTTATTTATTTTTTTTTTGGTTTTTGGGCCACACCCTGTGACGCTCAGGGGTTACTCCTGGCTATGCGCTCAGAAGTTGCTCCTGGCTTCTTGGGAGACCATATGGGACGCCGGGGGATCGAACTGCGGTCCGTCCTAGGCTAGCGCAGGCAAGGCAGGCACCTTACCTCCAGCGCCACCGCCCGGCCCCTATTTATTTATTTATTTATTTTGGTTTTTGGGTCACACCTGGTGGCACTCGGGTTTACTCCTGGCTCTGTGCTCAGAAATTGCTCCTGGTAGGCTCGGGGGGACCATATGGGATGCTGGGATTTGAACCACGGTTCGTTCTGGGTTAGCTGCATGCAAGGCAAATGCCTTACTGCTGTGATATCTCTCCAGCCCTGGGATTTCTAGGTTATTTTTAAAGCTTATTAATTTAAGAAACATTTTCAAGTGGTTCTACCCTTTTATGTGCAGTATGTAATATATGATATAGATCTTCCTAGTGTAATATGTATAGCAGTTTTATCTGTATAGATATTATAGATAGTATACCTAGTAGTGTAGTATATCAATTCGTTTGATATTGACCAATTGGTATGGTCAATCTTTTCAATTTACCATTCTGTTTTTTTTATTTGTTTTTTTTTTTTTTTTTTTCGGCCACACCCGTTCGATGCTCAGGGGTTACTCCTGGCTAAGCGCTCAAAAATTGCCCCTGGCTTGGGGGGACCATAAGGGATGCCGGGGGATCGAACCGGTCCTTCCTTGGCTAGCGCTTGCAAGGCAGACACCTTACCTCTAGCGCCACCTCACTGGCCTCTCAATTTACCGTTCTAATAGATCAGATGGTAACATTTCATCATTGTTTTAATTTATATTTTCCTTATGATTAATTATTTGTGCATATCATTAAAATATATTAACAAAGAAGTTCTGTTTGCCATTCATGTAAACTCGTTATGGAATATTTATTCAAAATATTTCCCCCATTTCTTTCTTACCCCATTTTAAAAACTTTGTTGAACTTTGAGAGTTCTTTATAAATCTTCAGACAAATCTCTTATATTTATGAAACAAATGTTTCTCACAGTCTATAGTTTGTCATTTTTTGCTTCCAGTAATGTTTTTGGAAAGTTGAAGTTTTAATTTTTTAATTTTAATCAAGTGTTTTATCAGTTTTGTTTTATGGATTATGCTTGGTGTCATACATAAAAATTCTTTGCATACCTCAAGGTCACACAGTTATTCTTTTGTTTTCTTTTTGAAGTTTTATGATTTGGGATTTCACATTTAAAGTTATGATCTACTTTGCAGAAATTTGTGTGTGGCATAGATATATATGCTGCAAGTGTTCTCTATTTGCATATGGATGTACAACCATTCCCTTATCCTTATGTGAATTCTCTGCCTTATATGAAAGGTTCACTCTGCCCATGTGTGAGTCAGCATTTAAATTTAGTAACTTACACTTTCTTTTATTTTCTGTATTTTGATGTCACTACAGCATTGTCTTGATAATGCCTATTCGGGTACCAAACTGTGGGGGTAATTTCTGGGACTCCACCCAGAGACACCATTCTGTAGGGTCTCAGCTTGCAGTTTTGACAAGAAATCTGACAGAATCACAGGAAAAGGTGCATTTTAGCCAGGGGACGTTTAGCAGTTTCTTGGATCTTATGGAGCCAGTCAAGCTTCTACAGTGTTTTTCCCGAAAACAAGACATCTTCCAAAAATAAGACCTACTTACAGGTTTCCTTCTGTGTGAAATATAAGGCACCCCCCCAAAAATAAGCACCCCCCAGGCTCGATCTCAGAATGAAAATTAATTTTCAAGATGGTGAGTAAATTCTTGATACTGTAGGATTCACAGTTTGTCTCTGAACCCTGTGTTGACAACTACTGTACTACTGTACCGTGTATAGTAATAAATTTCCTTTATTTTCATTTAACAACAAAAATGTCCATATTCTTCATGGAAAAAATAAGACATCCCCTGAAAATAAGACCTAGCGCATCTTTGGGAGCAAATTTAATATAAGACACTGTCTTATTTTTGGGGAAATAGGGTAGCTTCTGCTGCTTTCCCTGCCAGAGTTTAACATAAATCACCTGAGGGTTAGGGTTGATGTAATTAAGGGTACTTGTGCTAATTAACTCAGAAAGATGAAAGGATAAAGTGCTTTTACAGGTATATGATACCAGATGCCAGTACAGCATTGTCTTGCTAATGGAGGAAGGAAATCATATTTATCTTAGCTTTCTTATGTTATTGTTCCTTTTAATTGCTTTGTCTTTTGTACAGTTTTGCCTTTCAATACAAAGTTTCAGTTATTTTGCTAATTTCTAAAAGACCTCCTGGGATTTTGATTAAAATTGTGTTTAATGTTTAATTGATTTGAGGAGAATTTACATCTTAGTGATAATTGAGTTTTCTGACCCATGAAAAGGTACTTTATTCTATTTTTTTAGAGTTCCCTTATTTTATTGGCAGTATTTTGTAGTGTTTAGTCTAGTTTTCTTAGGGACGAGGTTTCAGTTTAATGTTCCCCGACCCACTATTAAACACTTTCAGAACTTTTGTAAGTTAAAATAAAAATTATCAGGGCAGAGAGACAGCTCAAAGGAGTAGTATGCATACTTTACATGCCTGAAGGCCTGGGTTCAGTTCCTGACACCTCATGGTCCCTGTTGGGAATAACCACTCAGAACTGCCAGGTGTGACCCAAAAACCAATAACTATAAATTAGATGAAGTAAATGAAAAATTGACTCCCCTTTATATATAACTGTTGAAAGTTGATGCCAAACTGATGCTTATTAAATTTATGAAGAGCTTGGTCTTTTTTTGGTCCCAGAGACCAGAATACATTTCCTCCTCCCACCCCTTCAGATTTAAAGGCTAATTAGTTTTTTTTCTCCTCTGTCACTGAGACCTGTCTGTTTAGGACCATTTTTACCATATATGTGGGCCCTTCCAGTATATGAATTCAGGTCTTTTTTTTGAAGGGGAACATTGTGATTTACAAAGTCCTTCATAATTGGATTTCAGACATACAAGGAATCAGGGCCAATCCCACCAATGTTCCCCAAGTGCATCCCACACCACCCCCTGTCCACTAGCTTGCCAGAATATCAAGCCCATTTTAAGATTATATTATTAAATGGATAAATGTAAAGTGGGTCTCTTGATTTCATTATTGTTGCCTTTGGCTTGGATATTTTTTTCCGTCATTTTATTTAACACTACCAATGCATCTGAGACCACTTGGCCTCTGCCCCCCATCCTTTCATATTTGTGTTTTTTCTCCTCCACTCAGTTTCTTTGCTTCTCCGTATTATACTCTGGAGCCAAGGCGTTGAGACAACTCCCATTATTCCATTGCACTTCTTTATGCAGTTATTCTAAATACCACAGATAAGTGATATCATACTGTGTTTATCCTCCTTCTTCTCTCTTACTTCACTGAACATAGTATCTTCTAGTTCCATCGATGTTGCTACAAATTGCATGATTGTTACCTTATAGTTATTCTGGTCTCTTTATTTCAAGAGTGTGCATGTGGCTGACCCAGGACTGACCGCAGTTTGATCCTCCAGCATCCCATATGATCCCCCAAGCCAGAAGCAATTTCTGAGCACAGAGCCAGGAGGTACCCCTGAGCACTGCTGGGTATGACCCAAAAACAAAACAAACAAGCAAACAAACAAACAAAAAAACACCTCATCATTTATATCTTGTAACCTTTTCTTTTTATATTTACTACTTCTTCTCTGGTTTCCTTTACTGCATTATTTCAACTTTATTTTGTATTTTATTTATTTTTTTTTTTGGTTTTTGGGTCACACCTGGCAGCACTTAGCGGTTACTCCTGGCTCTGCACTCAGAAATTGCTCCTGGCTTGGGGGACCATATGGGATGCTGGGATTCGAACCACTGTCCTTCTGCATTCAGGCAAATGCCCTACCTCCATGCTTATCTCTCCGGCCCCTTCAACTTTATTTTTCTTATTGTTCTTTTCATTTGTGTTCTCTGTTTGTATTACTATACCTTTGGTAATTAGTATCTGTTCTTCTTTAGGTGTCTTGTTTGCATTGCTGAGATGACTTTTATCTGTTTTAGTTTCTTTCAGGGCTTTTCTTTTTCTCTCCCAAGTTTCCTACTTTATATCTTTCTACTCCTCACTGCACTGCCAATTTTTTAATAATAAATTTTAATTGAATTACCATGTTCATGATTGAGTTTTAGTTATAGAATGTCCAACACCCATCTCTTCAGCAGTGCATATTTCCTACCACCAATGTTCCTGGTGTGCTTCTAGCCCTCCTCCCCTCTGCCTGCCTCTATGGTAGATTCTCTCTCTCTCCCTCCCTCCCTCCTTCCCTCCCTCTTTCCCTCCCCAAATCTGTACAAATTGAAGTCTGTGATAGTTTATTTGTTGGCCTTCTAGTTTTCCCAACTTAGCCTGGTTTCCTGTGATCCCTTGGTTTTGTTTGTAGGCCACACCTGGTGGTCCTCAGGAGCTACTTCTGGTCCTCTAAGGTCACTCCCAGTGGTGGTGAGGGAAGTGGCAGGGAAGGAGTTCATGAAGTACAGTAATAGAACCAGGCCTCCCCAGGCAAAGCATGTGTTCCAATCCTTTGAGCTATCTCCCCAGCCCCTGTTCGTGTTTATTCTCATGCTTTTTATTTTTTTAATTACAGGTAACTTACTGGTGGGGTGGAGATAATGAAAATAAGGACAGAGGTTCACAAACTCTGTAGATTAGATCTGGCTCTCCTATCTCTGGCTTCTCTGACCTGAGACTATTATTTGCATTTTTAAGTGCCATACAAACAAAAGTTAGTATGTCATAGATACTGCATATCCACATTACCTAAATATTTTTTTCTGGCCTTTTGTGAGAATGTTTAGTGGTTCTCTGGGCTGGAAGTTAGCAAGCCATCCTGATCAAACAGAAACCCTAAACATTTTAAGGCACTCCAAAAGGATGTTTTTATGATAAAAGTCACAGATAACTCTGAACTTGATTAGTGGATTCACCTTTGTATTTCTTGGAGTATTGCTTTGCTTTAGGACATCTTTATATATTATTCCTAGGCTGAGCATTGAGTAATTAGACATATCCGTATGGAGTGATAATGTGAGCCGTCTTTTTGGTAGCAGCTGTTAACTGCAACCACAATATGTCATTGGGTAAATCAAAGCACTCATACTATGGTATATCACCACTGAATGTGAGATTCCAGTATTTGTTTCAAAGCGGTGAGAGCAGGCTGCCAGAAGGAAAGGGATGAGGGAATTCTGTTTCACTTGCTGTTACAGTTGCCTTCCCCCACATACATATGTCAATTTATCTTTTTTGTGTTTAAGCTGAAGAGTACTTGTGTTAGTAGGCTGTACCTTCTATTTGGATTTTGGTGAGGGGTAGTGGGGGTTGTGGAGATCAGGACTGTGTTTGTGCAGGTTCATTCTCTAAACCTGAAGGTCTATATACCAAAGGTTTATATATCTGAAGAGATTCTACAGTTCTGAAGAGAGAACTGGAACCTTGTAGTCCATCTTTCTGCCTTCAGTTAGGGCCATTTCTAAACCAGGCAGACATCAGAATATCTGCATGAGCCTTACAAATGAAGACTTCTGCCAATCTCCTTGGAAACTCATTTCAGCATCTCTCAACTCACTGGCAGCAAAGTGATCTAGGTGAAGCAAGAGGGAAAAATATATATATTTTTTTAAAGCATCAGTGGATTTTATCTTCCTCTGTAAATTATTAACTAGGGTAGTGTTTCCTAACCTTTTCAGACTGGCCACTTTCTAACCTTACCTCCTTTCTGTGGCCCATATATATGGTCTTGTGTCATTGTTCCCATTTGTGCGACTTCCACCTGTGGAATATCTAAGGTACCCACAGGGGACTATCTAATGAAAAAATGCTAGACTAAATAATTCAATAGTCATTTCCCCTCCCTTCCTCAGTATCAGATAGAAGGGAGAGAAGAACGTGTTAATAAGAGAACAATAGGAGGGGAGACAGAGAGAAAGAGAGAGAGAGAGAAAGAGAGAGAGAGAAATAGAGAGACAGAGAGAGAACAGCATAAGGAAAAGGACTTTGAAAGTAACAGGGAAGTTTAAGGCACATTTACAGAATGGCAAGTATTTTGATTTTAGTGTAGTGTAATTTTGAAAGTTCTTGAATAAAGAAAAATCTGTCAAAGCAACAGGAAGTTCATTTCCTTATTTCAGAAAAAAAGGAGTGAATTGTTGCAGTGTCAATTTAGAATCATAGGTAAGACATGAAGTCTTGTAACTGAAAAAAATACAGTAGGTTAGGCCTTCACCCTACATGCTGCCAACCCAGGTTTTATACTCTATACTGTATGTCTCCGAGTATGACAGAGTGATCCCTGAGCATAAGGCTAGGAAGAAGCCCTGAACACAACCATGTGTGGTTCAAGCCTTTCTACCCCCCAAATTAAATAACTTGACATTTTTATTCAGAAAGTTTGTTGTGAGTTAAGATTTTAAGGTGTACAAGTGGCACACCTGACTATACTCAGGACTTAATCTTTGCTCTTGGAGTGCTGGGGGAATATAGTGCCAGGAGTTGATCCTTAGTCAACTGCATGAAAGGCTTTACTCCCTACACTATTTTCCTGCCCCCTATTCAGAAAGCATTTCTAATTCAAATTTTTGATAGTACAATTTCATTTTCTTTATATGTAAGTACAAGTTATTTTATAATCTGGTGCTGTCATTGTTACACATATTCTATTCAAAATGTATTTGGCTTTATTTGAGCAAGGACAAAGAATTTAAAATTTCTACTTGATATTGTTTTTGAAAATAGGATACCTAGTCCTCATAAGCACGCCTTATGATTTCAACATTGTGATACTTTACCATCTTAATTTTTAGTACCATTTTCTGTTCGTTACCATGGAATCATGAAAATTCTTTTTCTTGACAGTTAATAACCTGTATTTCAGCTTTTATTTCCAAATAAGCTGGGTGATGTTTGACATGTAGCATCCTTTTTGTCCTTCACAAACTCTTACTCACAAATTGCCCCCTGCCATTATTATTCTTTCTTTTTGTAGCCTACAAATTTTGCTTTCCTTTCTTAGGTCACTTTTTGTTCATATGATAATGACTATACTTTTATTCTTTCTATCTACTTTTTTAAATAATTTTTATTGTGACCAAAAGTGAATAACAAATATTTCACAATAATATTTAAGATACATAGTGACAATAAATCAGGGCCATTCCCACCACCAGGGTTGTCCTCCCTCCACCCCTTTTCCCAGCATGTGTTCTATATCTCCCTCCTTTGCCCCCCCGAGTGCTAGTGTAACTGTTCCCCTCCATGTATAGCTTGTTGTAGATAGGGTATCGTCTATCTACTTTTTTGTTTAAAGGCCACACCTGGTGGTCCTTTGGGCTTATGCCTGGCTCTGCACTTAAGTCATGGGTCAATCCTAGCAGAATTGGGGGGGTGTATGGGTGCTGGGGAACAAACTATGGTCAGCCGCTTGCAAGGCAAGCACCCTACCCTCTACTTACTATATCTCCAGCTTCATCTTTTTATTACCCTAAAGTCTCAGAATACCTTGCAATATTAACTGTTGTAGCTCTTCATTGAATTCATTCAAAATGACTTTCCTTTAAGACTATTTAAGGAAAACCTGATGAGGAATGGTAATATACTTACGAATATAACTGTTGGGGGCTGGAGCAATAGCACAATGGGTAGGCTATTTGCTTTGCAGTGGCCAATTCAGGTCAATCCCTGTCATCCCATATGGTTCCCCAAGCTGCTAGGATTAATATAGTAACCCCTGGGTGCCACTGGATGTAGCCCAAGGAATCTTAACTGTTAATGATACCTTGTTTTTTTTCTAAAATTTAAATTATACTGATTTTGTCTGTTGTTGTTTTGCTTTGGGGTTATACCCAATAGTTGTCAGGGTTTACTCTTAGCTCTATGATCAGGATTCACTCAGGAATTGCTCAGGAATCCTGGTGGGCTAAGGAGAGTATAAATGATTGCTAGAGACTGAACTTGAGTTAGCTGCATGCAAGGCAAATGCACTGTACTATTGTTTTGGCTCTTAAAAATAATAATGTTGTTTTGTTTTTGTTTTTTACAACATTTCTCTCTTTCAGACTTTTGAGGATTTCAAAAATGACAAGCAAGCTGTAGAATATCAACAGAGAATTGTGGACATTTTGTTGAAAGTAAGTTTTCAAAGAGCATATGCTTTATATTTATGTTTCAAGTAAGAAAATTGAATTGTTCCATAGTATATTCTGAATTGACATTTCATGAAGTATTATCGTTATCTTATTTTAAAATTAGGTTCTGATGATTTTGTCTAAAAAACAGAATGAGGGGCCGGAGAGATAGCACAGCAGTAGGGCGTTTGCCTTGCAAGCAGCCAATCCGGGATGGACCATGGAATCCTGGAATCCCATATGGTTTCCTGAGCCTACCAGGAGTGATTTCTGAGTACAGAGCCAGGAGTAACCCCTGAGTGCTGCCAAGTGTGACCCAAAAACTAAAAAAAAAAAAAAAAAAGAATGAAATGATCATTTAATTATTCATTCAAAAATAGGGATATTAAGGGTGAATACAGGATATAGGATACTGCTCTTAAGAAATGTGCATTGTCATAGAGAGACACAGAATAGTCTCACTCATCTATGGGTTTTAAGAAAAATAAAAGTCATTTTTGCAACAATCCTCAGAGACAATGAGAGGAGGGCTGGAACTTCCAGCTCACTTCATGAAGCTCACCACAAAGAGTGGTGAGTGCAGTTAGAGAAATAACTACACTGAGAACTACCATAATCATGGAGAGCCTGTCTAGAGTACAGGTGGGGGGTAGGGTGAGATGGAGGGAGATTTGGGACATTGGTGGTGGGAATGCTGCACTGGTGAAGGGGGTGTTCTTTACATGACTGAAACCTAATCACAATCATATATGTAATCAAGATGTTTAAATAAAGAAAAAAAAGTAAAAAAAAAAAAGAAAAGAAAAAAAAAGAAATGTGCATTGTCAATGGAATATTATGCAGCTGTCAGGAGAGATGAAGTCATGAAATTTTCCTATACATGGTTGTACATGGAATCTATTATGCTGAGTGAAATTAGTCAGAGGGAGAAAGACACAGAATAGTCTCACTCATCTATGGGTTTTAAGAAAAATTAAAGGCATTGAAATAATTTCCAGAGATGAGGGCCAGAAGGACCGGCTCAAGATATGAAGCTCACCACAAAGAGCGGTGAGTGCAGTTAGAAATATAACTACGCTAAGAAATATCATAGCAATGTCAGTGAATGAGGGGTGTAGAAAGCCTGTCTCAAATACAGGTGGGGTGGTGGGAAAGGAAGAGATGGGGGCATTGGTGATGGGAAGGTTGCATGGCGAAAGGGGTTATTCTTATTATTTCTTATTCTATATTCTAATAATATTCTATTATTTCTTATTCTATATTCTAATAATATTCTTATTATGACTGAAACCCAACTACAACTACAGTGTTTAAAGAAATTATATTAAAAAAAGAAATGTGTATTGTGATCATTGCTGTATTGGTATGTTTGCATGCAATAATGGAGTGTAACTCCAGAACATTTTGATAAAAATAATGGAAATAAAGACTCTCCTTCATCTTCCCAACCATAGCACCAAGGTGGTGGGTGACACTTAAAGATAGTTTGAGGTATACAGGGATGATCAATTCTTTCTTACAATGCTGCCCAGAACTACTTTGAGATTCATGCTGTTGCTAGTGAATGAGTGCAGAGACAGATTCTCTTCCTTTCCATCTGTACAGTTTCTATAAGGCGAGTTTTTTCCTGTGAAAGCTCAGAGTTTCCATCCTGTTCATTTGGCTGTAAAATAAAATTTCTTTTTTTAATGGGTTTTAGATTATTTTGGACAGGAACTTAGAGTTAAAATGTTCCCTAGCTGTACATATCATTAATGTGCTATATTCATTGTAATTTTCAAAAAACTGTTATATACCTGCCATTATTTGAGCTATTCATTGACCTTCTAAGCTAGGCAGTGATGAATGTGAGAATAGAATTGATAAGCTCCCAAACATGCTGGCTTGTTGGGGTCTTGGGTCTAGTATGAAGAATTTTCACTTAGATTTCTAAAATGCCTTTCTGAATGGTCTTTCTATACCTAGCCTTATCCTCCTAGTTCATGGTTTGTGATCTCTCTTCTTTGTCTAGTATTCTTCTAAGTCTCCATTGGATCAGGTAGAATCAAGTGCTGCTGTAAGAGAAAATGAAAAATGATGAAAAATAATGTACTTTAATTGTGAGGGGAATCAATTTTCCTCCTGTGAGTTTTGAGGTAGGCAGCCTGATCTGGTAGAATACTTTACAAAATTTTTTTAAATTATCTTTATTTAAAACACCGTGAATGGGGCTGGCAAGGTGGTGCTAGAGGTAAAGTGTCTGCCTTGCAAGCGCTAGCCAAGGAAAGATCGCAACCGTGGTTCAATCCCCCGGCATCCCATATGGTCCCCCAAGCCAGGGGCAATTTCTGAGCGCTTAGCCAGGAGTAACCCCTGAGCATCAAACAGGTGTGACCCGAAAAACCAAAAAATAAATAAATAAATAAATAAATAAAATAAAACATCGTGATTACAAATGTGATTGTAGTTGTATGATTACAGTCATGTAAAGAACACCCCCATTCACCAGTGCAAGATTCCCACCACCAATTGCCCAGATCTCCCTCCTACCACCCCACCCAACCTGTACTCGAGATAGGCTTTCTATTTCCCTCATTCATTCACATTAATACTTTACAAATTTACCAGGGTTGCTGATATATTTCACTTAACTGCTTTTATTCTTGGTACTTGGTTTTCTCTCTTGGTCCAAAATGGCTTCTCAGCTCCAGCCATCACTCCTGATTTCTAGCCAGTGAAGTAAAAGGTGAAGAAGAAAGTGTTCCTTCTCCTTAATTTAACATCTTAGATGTTGTATAATTACAATCTCATTTCTATAATATTGATCAGATCTGAGATATGTAGCCCTAGAACTAATTCAGAGACTTAATCATAATCTCTGCATTGTGGTGAAAGTTTTTGTTTTTCTCTTAATATCTTTATTTATACAATTTGATTACAAACATGATGGTGGAAGTTTTGTTCAGCTAAAAATGATGGATTGTGTTTTTAAGTTAGGAAGGAAGAACAGTTATTGGGGTGCAAGTACTAATTTTTGTTACATTTATGTATAGAGCATGGTATCCAGGATCCTTCTGCTTCCTCTGTCTCTTCCTCTGTGACTACTCCCTTCTGGATTTCATGGGCATGCCCAAACTCACATCCCTGCTATACACTCACTCCCTCTCCGTTTCCAACTCCTTAACCATATGAAAGTTTTACAATTCATGGAATTTTCTGTGATCTTTCTGGCTATGTTATTTGCACAATTTTTTTTATGCTACCATGCATTTTCTTTTTCATTTTATTTTCTGGCCAATTCCTAACCATAATCATAAGATGCAGTTTGAATGTTATTCGTGAAAAACTATCTTAGAATCTTCCATACTTTGCTTGATTAGTTGTCCTTCTCTGTTCTCATAATACATTTTTTGTTTTGTTTTTTCGGGCCACACCTGTTTGATGCTCAGGGGTTACTCCTGGCTAAGTGCTCAGAAATTGCCCCTGGCCGGGGACCATATGGGACGCCAGGGGATCGAACCGCGGTCCAATCTTTCCTTGGCTAGCGCTTGCAAGGCAGACACCTTACCTCTAGCGCCACCTCGCTGGCCCCATAACACCTTTTTTGTTACACAGGATATTTGTGATATTTGTTCATGCCTATTTTTCCTGCGTCAGCTTGGGTGTATTATAGGTAGAGACCATGACGACATTTTCGAATATTGTTTCAACCCAGCCAGAAGATTTATATATAATAGTATTAAAATTTAGGAATTCGGGCCTGAGAGATACTACAGAGGGTGAAGCTCTTTCCTTGCATGGAGCTGACCTGAGTTTGATCACCACATAATGAATGGTTCTTTGAGTACCACCAGAAGTGATCCCTGAGGGGAGGAAAAATCTAGTAGATACTCAAAAAATATCTTCAAATTGATCAAGGTGAAATTCAAATTTAAAAGTATATTAAGTTGCAAGAACAATCCAAATGAAGATAATAAATCACTGTGTAGTACTTCACTGTTGGTGACTTGCTACTTTTTTAAGATGGCTTTATTTTTTATTTATTTTTTTGTTTTTTGTATTTTTTTTGGGGGGGGGTCACACCCGGCTACACTCAGGGGTTACTCCTGGCAGAAATCGCTCCTGTCAGGCTTGGGGGACCATATGGGATGCCGGGATTCAAACTACCGTCCTTATGCATGCAAAGCAAACACACTACCTCAATGCTATCTTTCTGGCCCCAATTTTTAATATTTTTATTTAAACATCTTGATTACAAATATGATTGTAGTTGGGTTTCAGTCATATAAAGAATACCTTCGATCACCAGTGCAACCTTCCCATCACCAATGACTTGCTACTTTTGTTTTTGTTCTGATGATACTTACCTTAAATTAGTGAATAATCAAACTTTTGCAATTTTCTCATTTTAGGTAATAGAGTTCTTTTGGTGGGTGAAGGTTTAGTAGGGAGCCAGTGAAAGTAGGAATATAGCCAATAAACAGAGCAAATGAGGATCAAACAAGTGCGTGTGTGTGTGTGTGTGTGTGTGTGGGTGTGTGTGGGTGTGTGGGTGTGTGTGGGTGGATGGGTGAGGGGGGGAGAGAGAGAGAGAGTCAGAACGAGAGAGAGAGAGAGAGAGAGAGAGAGAGAGAGAGATTCATCTGTTTTAAAGCCTAAAGAATTCTGTCTTTAGACATGGTCTTAAATAAGTAGATATGAGGAGAGAGGAAATAGAAATCAAAATTTCCAGGATGCTGACCTTAAGACCCTTGCTGAAATCACAAGGTAATTGCCTGTGCACTAGAGCTATTTTCTCAGAAAATATATCTCGGAGCAGTTGGGGAGTTGACACATTCAAAGCACTAGAAGAGCTAAATGCCATAAAGATACCAGCAGGCCTCCAGGGATTGGATTTGCAGGCTATAAGGGAATGATGACTGAGCCCTTTCAGGATTGAAAATTTTGCATATGGGGTGAGGGCGACTCCTAGGCAATGGTCAGCATGCCCAGGGGCTGCTCCTTGAGACTGTCAGCCAACTTGACTAAAGGCTCAATGTGATGGCCCAAGAACACAGTGATGCTTGAGCTCTGAGGTGCTAAGGATCACCTGGGCCACCCTACCATTGCTTTAGGTACCATATGGTACCAAGAATTGAACCAAGGTTGGCTCTATGCAAAGCAAGAGCAGTAACTCCTGTACTCTCTGTCTCTGTCTGCTTCTGTTTTGTCTCTGTTTCTGTTTTGTCTCTGTCTGTCTCTCTATCACCCTCTCTCACTCCTCTCACCTGCTGTGGCACCCACTAAGGGGCGTTCTATGCTCTGTGCTCAGAAGTGACTCCTCGGAGTGCTTAGGGACCTTATGCAGTACTGGGGATCTAAACAGAGCTCTGTAATTTGTTATTGTATTGCATCTTTAAAATAGTTGCAAACAATGCATGTTCTTTCTTCTCAAGCTTCTACATTCTCTCAATTAATAACATCCATATTAACCCACATGTCTTTTAGAATCAAGATCTGTCATTTTCCTCCACCAAGTCCCACCTACATGAATGGGTGTCCCATCTCCTTGCTCTGCAGTGTTCTCTGCATTTGTTTCTCATTCCATTCTCATCATCATTATCCCGGTTCAGTACTCCTAGTCTCTCTCTCTTGTTTGTTTTTTTGTTTTTGTTTTTGGGCCACACCTGGCGGTGCTCAGGGGTTATTCCTGGCTATCTGCTCAGAAATAGCTCCTGGCAGGCACAGGGGACCATATGGGATGCTGGGGATTCGAACCAACCACCTTAGGTCCTGGATTGGCTGCTTGCAAGGCAAACACCACTGTACTGTCTCTCCGGCCCCCGAGTCTCTCTCTTGACCCTCTGCCATCTCATATATCTTGGTGTCTCTAGCTTTTACTACTTCCTTCTGGTTTTTGATTTTGTACACTGCTGACAGTTTTCCTAAGCACAGTTTTGATCACAATCAGCTTGCATATCTTTGTAAGTCCCATTGAAGTATTTATGCATTTTTCTAAATAATTATTGCAGAGTAAAACCAAAAATTAAGGTGGTGGTTGCTTTCCAAATTGTGTTCATGGGGCAGGGGAGTCCAGGGTTCAGTGTGTGGCCCAAGGATGTGGTCCTGTGAGGACCTTGCAGCACTGGGATCTCCTGGACTACCTGCTGGTACTGGGAGGGAGGCTCCTCTAGGACTGTACCTCACTAGGAATCAACCCAGGAGACTGAATCCTACTGAAGGGAATTCTACTAAAATCAAATGAAAAGTAACTCAGGTCAAAGAAACACTACAGATGCTCTTGCCTTTACATGGCTGGCCTGGGTTCATTTGCTGGCACTGCTGATGATCTCCCAACATCATTAAGGGTGTGCCTTAAGCAAAATATCTTTTTTAAAAAGACCTCTTTTGGGGGAGGGAGTGTTTGTATTTGTTATACAAGATAGTGCATTGAATAAGTGACCTCTTTTTCTTCTTAGGTTATGGTGGAGAATTCGGATTTTACTCCTTCACAAGTAGGATGTCTTTTTACTTTCCTTGCCCGACAGCTTGCAAAACCTGACAATACCTTGTTTGTCAACAGAACCCTTTTTGACCAGGTGAGTGCCTTTAAGGGTGAGAGCAAGGACTGTTTTGATTCTCTGCATTGTCCAGTAAGTGTTGGAGTGGCTCTGGATACAATGGCTTATTCGATAAGGATCCTTCAAGGAAAAACTTGTTTATATTTCATTATGAATCCAAATGGTTTGTTTCATGACATCTGGATAGTAAGAAATTGCTTAGTTCTTGCGGGTATGGTTTGCAGAGATTGGCTTACAAGTAATTCTCTCAACTTTTGTAGTTACTGTTGCTTTAAGTTGCCTGGAATTCTTTTCTTAAGATTCTTCGAATTTAAGAATCACTTATCTCACTGCTACTAAGACTGATGTTTACTCTCTAGGGAAGAGATTATTTTTAGAAAATGTGAATTTATTATGAATTCTTGTGACTCTGAAGGTACCTTTTAATCCCAGGGAAATATTGCTTAGCTATAGGTGACAAAAAAACGTTTTTTAATCTAGAGGAAGTTGCTAATAAAGATTAGCCTATATGGACTATGCACAGAACCCAGCTCCACTCCCGACTTTTATGTATTTATATAGCTTCAGAGCTCCCAGAATATTGGGAAAACAAAAGCCTAGAGAAGTGAAGTCACACATCCAAGGTCATACTTAATAAATGCTATTATCAATAATTAATGTCAGTATTAAGTGCTAATTAATTAAGGACAGATATAAGCGGTCTGATCCAAAGTTTATGCTTTGTGTTGTACACACCTAACTTTTTTGGGGGGAGGCCACATCCGGTGACTCTCAGGCAGACACTGCTTGCGCCACTGCTTTGACCCCTAGACTTGAACTTTTTAAAATTTATATTTAAATATAATGTTTGTTTTGTTTGTTCTTGGTAGGGGGTGGAAGATTGGTGTCATTCCTGACTGGGCTTGGGAGCTCTTCCAGGCTGTGTTCTCAGGAGTGATACCCCAACCCCTACTGTGGTGGTGCTCAGAGAAAATTATGTGGTATTGGAGTCAAACCAGGGTCAGCTGCCTGCAAGGCAAGTGCATTAACCTTTGCACTATGTCTTCGGCCCCTGTTTCTAATTTTTAGGCAAAGCATGTCCACATTTTGGGCCCCTCTGTGTGACATTGATCTACCAGGACTCACTGCCCATCCTCTTACTCTTTCCCCATTCCACTACTATCTCTTATTCTCAGTATTTCTGTTGATGCATTTGGCCTACTTTGGAAGGGTTCCCTTCCCCAGATGCTGGAGCAGTCCCAGAACCATACTGGGATTAGGATCTGCTCCCATTTTGTCTGGAGCAGCATTTACCTAAGGCTGCTCATTGCCCAAAGTCCATGGTCGATCCAGGTGACAGTTGGAGAGAAAATCTTGTTTACTTGGGGCCGGAGTCATGGTGCAAAGCAGTAAGGTGTCTGCCTTGCGCACTTTAACCTAGGACAGACTACGGTTCAATTCCCCACTGTCCCATATGGTTCCCCATTTCTGAGCACATAGCCAGGAGTAACCCCTGAGTGGCACTGAGTGTGGCCCAAAATAGAAACAAAAAACAAAAGAAATTCTTGATTTCTCTTGGGGGAGGGGGCTAGGGGACCTGAAGGGGAATCACACCTGGTTGCACTCAGGCCTTACTCCTGGATGGATCATTCCTGGCAGGCTTAGGGAACCATCTGGGGTCCTGGGGATAGAACCCAAGTCAGCTGCTTGCAAGACAGATGCCTTATCCCCTGGACTATCTCTCCCAGCCCTGATTCCTCTTTCACATGGAATTGCCTCATACAGCTCTTTCACAGTATAAGGCTTGGTCTTTGCTAATGTTGATTTTATACTCATGCATGCCCTCACCAGCATTACCCTGCTCCCAGGGATTCTGGGGGCTTGCCAGAATGGTTGTGACCCACCTGGTCCTGAATCTTTTTTTGCTTGTTTGTTTTGTTTTGAATTATACCCAGCTGTCTTCAAGGATCACTTTGGGCAGGCTCAGATGACCATGTGAAGTACTAGAGGATAGGCAAATGCCCTACCTGCTATATTATCTCTACACCCCCCTGTCATGAAATCTTTTTTTTTTTTTTATTTTGAGCCACACTTGGAGGTGCTCAGGGGTCACTCCTGCTCTGTCCTCAAGAATTACTCTTGGAGGTATACAAGGGACCATATGAGATGTTGAAGATTGAACCTGGGTTGACTGCCTGGATAACAAATGTCCTCTCTGCTGGTCCTGAAATCTTTAGACTGTTTCTTGTATGGATGGCTTGTTGACTGTCAAAACAAAAGAGATTAGGAAATGATCCTGAGATCATGGTAGAAGATGATGCTACCTTCTGGTCATGTTTTAGCTGTGAAGAAATGTGTGTAAGATGAATGTGATATAGTGTAGCTTACCTAAACATGCTGTGTGATGTATTAGGCCAGTCAGTTGGAAGATAACCTCCATTATTTGTATATGTTCTGGCCTAGTGTGAATGAATTGATGCGACATAATGGTAGAGCTGTGGTTTTCGGCATTGTAACAGTGTTGTCACCTTCATGGGGTTCCTAATTGAAAATACCATTTTTTTTTTACCAGGTTCTTGAATTCCTCTGTAGCCCTGATGATGATTCTCGACACTCTGAGAGGCAGCAGGTAGGAACTGTTGGAACTCATTGTGTTACAGACTGGGAAAGTGTACTGTGGCTTGTAAAATCACATGAGAACTGAGCGTGGAGTTACAAATATGGGTAAACCCTTGACTTTAGATTACAGGAAGGAAAAGGCCAGAAAAGGAGGAAAATGGAGTGGGGAAGTAAAAGGAGGTGGTTGGGAGGTAACAGGGCAAGGGGTCAAAGACCTTTAACATATTTGGTTTAGAGGTATGGTGTATGTATATATATATATATATATATATATATATATATATACATATATATATATATATATGTCGCAGAATCATTATTACCGTTAGCATGGGACCCAAAACCACAAGCATTAAACTTAAAACTGTGCTTGTTAAGGAGGCAGACTGGGGAGTGCAAAGGAACCTGGAGACATTGGTGGAAGGAAGTTGACATGGCTTTGGGATCAGTGTTAGAACATCAAATGCCTGCAACTATTATGAGCACAGTTGTAAAACTGCCTAAATTTATTTGGAAATTTATTTGGAAAGAGAAAAAATATAAATAAAGAATGAATAGAAAGAAACCTATAGAGACAGAAAGGGGGAAGCGACTTGTGACAAACTAGCAGTGAGCTAAGGAATAGCAATCAGGAAGCATTATAATGACTGTCAGAAGTTCGTAAATGAGGAATTTATGTCCAGCTAAATTCCAAGGCAGGTCAGGCCTGGCTAGTGATCAAGTGACCCCAAAGGAAGCATTTTCTCCTCTTTCATTATATAGCAACAGTTGGACCTGTTTTATCCTGCTTTCTACCAATTGTTAATCTGGTCCCTGAATCAGAAAGGCTGTGGGATCATGAGTATCAGGACAATTCCCTTGTGGGGTGTTTCCTATGCTCCCCTTTAAGGGCAGTTTCTGAAGATGAAAAAAAAAAATTCAGCTATGCCTCTGTTCATCACTGAGACAGGAACTCCTTGATCATTCTTCCTTTTGTGCTCAGGGATCACTTCTGCAGGGGCTTTGGGAACCATGCGGGATGCTGGGGACTGAACCCAGGTTGGCTGAATGCAAGGCAAGTTGTGCTATCTCTCCAGCCCCTCAGCCACTTTCTTGAGGGTCCCGCCTAGCAGTGATGTTCTTTTAAAGCTTACCCAACTGTAATCATGAGCACCAAGATAGTCATGTATTCTTGGTGCTCATTGATAGATAAGTAAGCTACAAAAATTAAGTACTTCATGTTTTTTATGATAACTAGACCACAGTTGGGAGGTCAAAACAGCTAAAGAATGGAGGGTGTCAACAGTGACCCCTTTCTCTGCACAGCTGTGGCCCATTAGCTCCTGAGCCTATTAGGAGATGAGAACAGCTGTAACATTTTTATCTTTTAAATTATATGGAATACAAGTTGTTCAATGGACTTTACATTTTGTCCTTATTATCTCTGTTCAGAAATGAAAATTGGATCATGTTATGCATGGCTATACATACTATACTATTGAAAATGATTTTTAAGCTTCTAATATTAATAGATAAACAAAAGTTGAATCTAAATGTAATAGTGAAACTGAAAGTGACTTACCTCCATGCTATCTCTCCACCCCCTCACCATTTTTAAATAGAAAAAATATTCAGTAAGTTGCTCATGTCAAAATTTGAATAGTTCACCATCCCTCCCCCTTTGTTCCCTCCCTCCCCCCTTGTTCCCTCCCTCGCCTCTTTGTTCCTCCCTCCCTCCCTCGCTCCCTCCTTCCCTCGCTCCCTCCCTCCCTCCCTTCCTCCCTTCCTCCCTCCCTCCCTCCCTTCTTCCTTCCTTCCTTCCTTCCTTCCTTCCTTCCTTCCTTCCTTCCTTCCTTCCTTCCTTCCTTCCTTCCTTCCTTCCTTCCTTCCTTCCTTCCTTCCTTCCTTGTCTTGCATATCACCAGGCCCAGTTTATATCCCTGGCACCATGTATGATCCCCCCCCAAGAGCCATCAGGGGTCACTTCTGAGCAAACAACTAGAGTCCTGGAACAAGCCACAGGTGTAATCCAAACCCAAACATTTCCCATTTAAAGAAGGAAAAGTTTTTTGTGTTTTCCTGATCTTTTGGGGCTAGAGAGAGCTCAGTGATTGAGTGTATGCTGTGCATGCAGGAGCCCTGGCATGCATACCCTGCACAATATGTTCCTCAGCACCACTAGGTATACAACCCCTGAGCACTACTGACAGTAACTCAAACACCAAAACAAACAAATAAAACATTTTCTGAAGTATTGAGAAATGTTACCCTGCATCTTGAAGTAATTTATTTAGTGTAATTTTTTGTTTTGTTTTGGGCCCATATCTGGCTGTCCCCAGGGCTTACCCCTCTCTCTGTACTCAGGTGTCACTCTGGATGGTACTCAGGGGATCATATGTGGTGCCAGGGATCAAAGCAGAGTCAGGCATATACAAGGCAAACTGAAGGTATTCTATATTATCTATCACTCCGGCCTTAGCATCTTGAATTTAAATACTAGCTAGAACTTTGACATATGAATAAAAATTGACTAATAAAAATAAATCTTATAAACCAAGACTCTCATTTGTTTTTGTTTGTTTATTTGGTTTTGGGGCCACACCAGCTGGTACTCAGGTCTTACTCCTGGCTCTGCACTTAGGGATCATTCTTGACAGGCTCCCAGAACCATAGAGGATACCTGTGCTCAAACTTGAGTCAGCTACATTTGAGGCAAAGGCTCTACCCACTGTACTCCAGTCCTTAATTTGTTTCTTGTTGTAGTAAAATATAAAATAAAATTTGACCTTAATTATTTCAAGGTGTATGATTCAGTGGCATTGAAGGTATTTACATTACTGTGCAATTCTCATCAGCAACCACCTACAGAAACTTTATCTTCCTGAATAGAGATTTTGTACCTGCTAAAGAGAAATTCTTAGCACCTGCCCTTCAACTTTTTTTGTCTTTACTAATATAGTTACTTCATATAAGTGAATCATAACTGTTAGTGATTTGGCCACACTTAGCTTAATATTTTCTTTTCTTTGGGGGGGGGGTTTGGGCCACACCTGGCGGCGCTCAGGGGTTACTCCTGGCTGTCTGCTCAGAAATAGCTCCTGGCAGGCACGGGGGACCATATGGGACACTGGGATTCAAACCAACCACCTTAGGTCCTGAATCGGCTGCTTGCAAGGCAAACACCGCTGTGCTATCTCTCCGGGCCCAGCTTAATATTTTCAAGTGCTTTTCCACTTAAACACAATGTTGTTGCATTTGCTAGAATTTCATTCTTTCATTAAAGTTGAAAACATTGCATTATATAGATAACTGTATTTATTTCTTCATCTACTGATGGACATTTGGGTTATTTCTACTCTTTGGCTCTGTGAGTAATGTGTTTTAATTAATCCCCTAAATAAACAACTAGAGAAATAAGCATGCAAACATTGATAAGAATAGTTGATTTTATAGAAACTACAAAACATGAGAAGCAGCAAGTTTATTTTTTGAAAGAACATTGCAGCTGACCCTTGACAGTTAAATTCTTAATAGTCTACTTTTGCCTTGAAGATTTATGATAACGTGCATTTGGCCAGCCCATTTTGGGGGTGTGTTCTGTGCACAATAAACTGAATTCTTATAATAAAGTACACTAGAGAAAAGAAAGTATTATTAGGAAAGCCATACACTTACCGCTCTGAACTTATTTACCATTTTATATGTTCATGTCCTTTTTTTTTTTACCAAAGCCTTTGCAAATGCATGCAGTTAAGCCTTGTAACCCAACAGTCAACTAACTACAGACATTTTTTGCTTAATGGAGAGTCAGTTAGATAATGTAATAAAAATTTATTTGCAAGAAATGTGGCATTTCTCTTTGTTTGAAAAACAGGGCGATTTACTTTCCTTTAAATAAGACTTAAGTGCAATATGATCAACATTAGCATAAGTCTAAACAATTGCATATGGATGTGAGAGTAAGTGAAGGAAGGAGTGAGGGGAATGAGCTCTTAATGTGGTAGTAAATAAAGTGGATTCAAAAGTATTTTTATTCATTCTAATTGTTCAGGTCCTTTTAGAATTGCTGCAAGCTGGAGGCATAGTTCAGTTTGAAGAGAACCGACTCATTCGTATGGCAGAAAAGGCAGAGTTGTAAGTACATCTTAAATTGCATTTGTCTAACATGAAGCCAACTTCATAGACATATTATTCAGATAAGAACAAAAACTTGGGACTGGAGAGATAGCATGGAGGTAAGGCGTTTGCCTTTCATGCAAGAGGTCATCGGTTCGAATCCCAGCGTCCCATATGGTCCCCCGTGCCTGCCAGGAGCAATTTCTGAGCATGGAGCCAGGAGTAACCCCTGAGCACTGCCGGGAGTGACCCAAAAACCACAAAAAAAAAAAAAAAAAGAACAAAAACTTGAGTGTGAAAGTTTTTGCTTTTCAAGCCTCATCATTAGTAAAATTTGCAGAAATTGACTGTTAACTTTGGAAGTGTTGGTATATTTGCTGTAGTATAGTAGTGAAAAAGCAGTCTTTTGAGGTTTCATTATTTAGGGTATTTTTTAGGGTATTTTTGCTCAATATGTATAACTGCAGAATTTAACTTATCAGATAAGATGCAACATGTTAATGCTGCCAGTAATCTACTTTATTGAAGGTCTCACTTGACATTTTAAATTCTCAGAGACATCTTCACAGCTACTTGATCCAATGTAATTAGCCTTGCTTGTGTTAGGCCCTGGATTCAGTTCCTCAGCCCCATGGTGGGGAGGGGACTGGCGTGGAAAAAAAACAGTATATATAGCATTTTATTATGTACCCAGCTTTTCAAATTTCTCATAGACATAGTATTCAGAAACATTTGAAACCTATGCTAGAAATTGGCAGTTTTCTTAGATACTGTGACTTTGTTCAGCCAGAGACAATAGAGAAGAGGGCCGGAAGGACTGGCTCATTATAATGAAACTCACCACAAGGAGTGGTGAATGCAGTTACAGAAATAACTACACTGACAACTATCATGACAATGTTAATAAGTGAGAGAAGTAGAATGCCTATCTTGAATATAGGCAGGGGGAGAGGAGGAGGAAGATAGGGGGAGGCATTGGAAGAGGGTGATAAGGGGCATTGGTGGTGGGAATATTGCACTGGTGAAGGACAGTGTTCTTTTTATGACTGAAACCTAACTCTCATGTTTGTAATCATGGTGCTTAAATAAAGATATTATTTTAAAAAATTTTAAAAAACAGAAGCCATATCAACTGTATTCTTTTTTCTTAATATATAGATTGAGCTCACAAGACTTTTGCTATAGCCCTTTTGTGAAGCCGTAAGCCAGTAACCAATTGACTGTTCATTGAAATTTTTATTTTTCTGTTTCAGCTATCAGATTTGTGAATTTATGTATGAGCGAGAACACCAATATGACAAAATCATTGATTGTTACTTACGTGACCCATTAAGAGAGGTGAGCAACGAGATGAATATAAGAATAAGTTTAATTGAGTATTAGAATAAGTTTAGTAGGTTTTCTGTTCAGTGGGGGGTTTATTGAGTGCCTGATAATAGTCAAGTACACAATGCCGATTAAAGCAAATATAGTTTCTGCCATTCGGAGACTTATGTTGCCAATTTAAGCAAATACAGAGTCTGCCAGAGACTTAGGTTCGGTTCTGCTCACTGATAGTTATAAAAAGAAGTCTGTGACCTTTGCTCAGTGGCAGAGTGTTTGCCTTCCATGTGTGAGGTTCTGACTCTGCAGAAAACAAAACTAAAACTAGTTCATCATTTAAAATTATGATGAGTGCTACAAATGAGAAGGTGACTAGATTTTAGAGGGGAGTAGAGGGACTTTCATAAAGAAGCAGCTATAGAAGGAATATGAAGAAATGAAGTCAGCATAAGCAGTATTTCTTAAAGGAGATTATTCTACCTCCCTCCCCATGGGGGGCACTAGAACAACTCAGGGCTACACAATAGCCTCTGGTGCAGTGGAGGGGTACTTTTCATTTATTTGCTTAAAGATGGTACATTTCTCATTTCCAGCAGAATGCTGATTGACTTCTTTTTTTAAAGTGGGGATGCCAGGCCAAATAAGTATAGGAAGCCTCTGGGAAAAGAGTAAGGAATGTCCAGCTCACAAGCTAGGTAAGGCCCAGAAAATCCTGTGGCATGGCTCTGGTACATGATGGGACAGACAGATACATTTCTCAGGCCAAATGCCTGAGGCCCTGCTGCCTATAATGTCCAGCCAGTAACTAACAGAATAAGCCTCCACTATTTCCATAGGGCAAAGGCTCCCATTCCCACTTCAAGACAAGACTTACTCGACTTGGAATTGGGAATGTGGATGGGGACCACCCAAGACAAGCATATGATTGCCTTTGATTTGTTAATTAATTGAGACTGGAGCTAATTAGAACAGGCCTGTCTAAACATTAAATAGTTCCTTTTCCCCTTTAGTGTCAGTTTTCATCAGCTAACTATCTCCCATTGATTTTCCATCTCCAAATGTGGTTTAGTATTTACCATGACAGGAACATAGTACATAGTGACTTGGTTTTTCTTGAGTGGATGAATGAATGAATAAAACTTTCTCATTCTCTTTAGGAGGAAGTCTTTAACTATATTCACAATATCTTATCCATTCCTGGTCACAGTGCAGAGGAGAAGCAGGCAGTGTGGCAGAAAGCAATGGACCATATTGAGGTACTTATTCTACAAAAACCCCTTTAATTTCGCCTTCCTATGCATTCTCACAATTTAACTCTGTACTAACCAAACAGTAGCAGGTGTTATATTTGTATGTCAGTTTATCCCACCTAATTTTTGTATGGCAAAACCTGTGTATTATATCATCACTCCTGAAAATAGCTCAGGTTTAATCAGCTAATTGAAAACTGAAATCTAGTAAGTTTTGCAGAGTAGTTTGAGAATTTGGCTGGCCTTTCCCTTTCACTTGTAGTGTGATCATTCCCCTAATCACCCAATGAAAGTTTTAGAAGCGTTGCAGCAATGAGTTGTTCTGATGTATTTCCCTCCATAAGTAACAGAATGATGATTCTGATTTGTTTTTGTGTGAGTTTTTTTTAACAAGAATACAAGAGTTGACTTCCAAACAGATTCTTAAAAGCAAATCCCCTACTTATAGATGCCTAAATGGAGAGATGTGATAAATTATCAGAAAGACTTCTTAAATCGGGGCCAGAAAATCTCTCCACTTAGGTTTATAACTGCTTGCCACAGAAACTGACAGAGTTAGCACTTGTGAGGAAATATATTTTTTAATTTTATGAATCACTGATTGTTAAAATAAAGCAAAAATAGTAACAAAATATGTTGAGTTAATCCTAATTTTGAAAATAATATTAATATTTACAAAGTGTCAGGACCGGTGAGGTGGCGCTAGAGGTAAGGTGTCTGCCTTGCGAGTGCTAGCCAAGGAAGGACCACGGTTCGATCCCACAGCGTCCCATATGGTCCCCTCAAGCCAGGGGCAATTTCTGAGCGCTTAGCCAGGAGTAACCCCTGAGCATCAAATTGGTGTGGCCCGAAAAACCAAATATATATATATTTACAAAGTGTCCTTAGAACAAAGATTAGGTAAGTAATGGGAGTAAGTATCTTCTAGTGATGGGTTTAGAGAGAGTGAAATATGATTGTTTGACATGTTTTAAAGTCTTTCAAACCAAAAAAATAAAAATTCAGGCATAAGGAAAATGGAAAGAAACCAAGAAAACATGATTTAGGATGTGGATACTTTGTTCTGGTTCCTGAAGATTGCAAAGTTAGAAAGATCAGAAATGTGAGCAGCATCTTCTGTGAAACATCTGGCATGAAAAGTGGCATCATCGGATGTGTGGCCTGAAGTAATTTCCACTCTTTCATCTATAGGATTGAGAGCGTGTATATGTATATATATATGTTATTTAATATTGTCATATTCCTGCTTCCATCAAGATGGATGTATCCTGGTGAAAGAACCCAAGGGTGCCTGCTATTTTGAGTTAGGTCTTTTTTCCTTTAATCATTTTGTATTCTCTTTCCTTTCATCATCCCCTGTAAGTTTCCATAGTTACATTATGGCACATTCTTTATTCCACTTCATCTGCATTATGCAGTGGTTTAAGCACATGGACTCCAGACATCTGAAACGGGGCTCTGTCTCTCTGCATAATGTGAAACGTGATGAATTAATCAATGAGCAAACAAATTGCTCAGCAGAAAAACTCATACTAGAGAAACCAAGAAGCATTTCTGCTGCACAACCGATTATTTCTGCTGACTGTTTTCCCCACATCTTTATGTTTTTTCACCCTAAGCTTTTTTTAATATCTCTTAAGGACAAGCTTGCAAGGTTATAGTTTTTATTTTTCTTGAAGAACTTCTGTATCTTCAATACCACAAATAAATCAAAAGACTATTTTGGGGGAAAGTCCTCATAATAAAGATTTTTACTGTATACACAGTATATATAGATTTGTGTTTTTTGATCATTTGGGAGTTATAAACCTCTTTTGAAAATTCAGTGAGATATTTGGAACTGTGCTTCCGAGTATTTTATAAGCATACAGATGCATGATTTGTTTATCATTTCAGGAATTCACCGGTTCTTCCTCCCACTCCCCCCACAGCCCCCTCAAAAGTCAATCTTAGACTGGTCTGTATTCCAGATAAATAATCTCTGGTTTAGATAGTTTTTACAATATGGACAAAATATGTTTCATTAGATTTTTCTAAAATACTTTTTACTTTGAAGTAAAAACAAATATATAAGACAAATGTAAAGTTTAATAAAAAATTAAAAAGCAAACATCCCAGGTCCAGATGAATAAAGTATTTCCAGTACTCCAGAGTTTTCCAGATGCTCATTCCCAATCATAATGCCTGTCTCCTCTGCTATTCCCTGCCTCCTCACAGTCATTTTTTTTTACAAGTTTCTTGCTTTTCTTGTTACTATTACTACATATGTGTCCATCCCTAAAATTAATAGTTTTTGTTTTGTCTATTTCTTAACTTTATGTAAGTAAAGTTATCCTTTATATTCTCTTCACCCTTCCCCGTGTGTTTTGGGAAACTTGTGCATCTTGTTGTATGTTGCCACAGTTAGTCTTTATTGTATAACATTCCACTTTGCAAATATAGGAGCTGGAGAGGTAGTTAGTTAAGATGCCCTCTTGATGTGTGAGTGGAGTGACCAGCCCTAATTCAGTTCCTGGCACTTCATCTGATTCCTCCGTGTACTATCAGGAGTGAGCACAGAGCCAGGAGTAAGCCAGGCGTAAGCACCACCAACTGTGGCTTAAAAAACAAAGAAACAATCCTCCACCTTCCAAAAAAAGAAAAATTCAGTTTATCAGTTGTACTGTTTAGCAGTTGGTTAATTTTCAGGTTAGCAGTTGTACTGTTAATTAACTTTCCCATTCTTTCTAGCTTCTGGGAGGTACAAAGTCAGTCTTTGATCATACTGCACTTAGCTGTGCTTCTCAGGACAGACTTTCTTAGTTTCACCAGTATAACAACATTACTTGAGAACTCTATAGAAGTACTGCTTTTATCTTCACCTCAGACCCAGTGAGCCAGAAACGCTGACAATGATGGCCAGCAAAATGGGACTTTTGTCCCAAAATGGGACATGTAGGTGATTATTTTGGTGCATGCTAGAGTTTAGTAACCCCAGATCTACTCTGTGGTTTTCCTCATTAATTGGGATCAATTCACTGAATTTCAGCATTGTGTGACATATAACATTGGCTCTATAACCTTGGTAGGCTATAAAAATTTTCTAATTTAGTGGATGTAAAATGGTATTTCATTATTTTTTAATTAATATTTCCTTAATAACAGATGAGATGATAGCCTTTTCACTCTTATTTGCCATTTTAGTTTTGTGTACTATGTTCATTTTATTATCCTCTTTTGTCTTATCAATTTGTAATAATAATTTATATATCCCAAACAGTAGCCTTTTTTTTTTTCTTTCAGTGATGTATTCCATTCTACATGTTTTCACCTATGGTTCTTTTCAGAAAATTCTTTAAGCAACCAAAATTTTAACTTTCTCTTTTAAGTGAGAAATAGGTATTATTTTCTAAAGCTTAAAAAAAGCTTGTCTTGGGGCCAGAGAGATAGCATGGAGGTAAGGCATTTACCTTTCATGCAGAAGGACAATGGTTTGAATCCCAGCATCCCATATGGTCCCCTGAGCCTGCCAGGAGCAATTTCTGAGCATAGAGCCAGGAGTAAAAAAAAAAAATCTTAAGTTTCCCTGATAAAATTTTCATAAATCCTGAGTTTTTGTTTGTTTGCTTGTTTTTCATAAATACACATATTTTTCCCATAACAGTTATCTTATAAGGTTGCCTTGCTGTAATGCTCTATAGAGCTACCACATAAGTATACCAAAGTCCTTGGTTTCATTGGTCTATTAATTTGTCTTTGCATCAATAATACCATATTTTAAATATTTTTAGTGAATAAAACATTTTAGTTTTATTTAAGGCTTATTTATGTTTGACAATAAGTTGATTTCTTAAGATACCTCTAGTTTCTCAGTTCACCAAGTAGCAGAATTTTTTTAATTTTAAATAATTTTTATTGTGACCAATATTAATTGCAAGTCTTTCACAGTTATATTTAAGGTACATAGTGACAGTGAAGAAATGTTTAGAAACCTTACCCAGAAAAGTGAAAACTATACTATCCTCACCCCCATCTCTTCAAGTTGTAACTTTAAAGTCAAGGCTGCTCCTATTGAGAGGGGATTTGAGAAATAGTTTTTTCTTGTGTCCTTCCTGTATTGTGACCTGATATTGTGACCTGGATCCAGAGTTTTAGTCCTTTTATTTTTTTTTTCCCAAGTACATTTGTGGAGGAGAGAGGGGAGGGTTTAGGGGAAGGTAATGATTGGGCCTCACCATCAGTACTTAAGGGCTCCTCCTGGTTCTGTACTCAGAGATCTCTCTTAGTAGTATTCAGGGGACCTTATTTAGTGCTAGGAACAAAACTACCATCAACCACATACTTGGCAAGTACCTTAACCATGTACTATTTCTGTTATTCCTATGTATATCTATTTCTCAGAGTGTATTTCATTTCCTAATCCTGTTAGCATTTTTTCTTAATCGCAGTCTGATTTGTTACACGGCACATTTCTAACTTTATTTATTTGTACTTATATTGTGGTTTGGGACCAGAAAGATGGTTGTATATATGACTTACATGTGTGTGGCTCTGGGCCCAACCCCTGGCACCAGAAAGAAGAAAAAAAAAGGAAAAGTGGAATAAACTGAGGCTGTGTGTATATCAAGAGTGTCTTGAAATGCATTGTAGAAGCCTATAATAATATTGAGATTGGTGCTCATGCTTCAGACTTATGGCACTTCTATTTAACTTTTACATTAAGGTTCATTGCATCTTTTCTTTTATTGTCAGGAACTTGTATCCCTGAAGCCTTGTAAAGCTGCAGAGCTGATTGCTACCCACTTTTCTGAACAGATTGAAACAGTCATTAAAAAACTTCAGGTAAAGAGTGCAAAAGTTTCACTAAGGGTAACGGCCGAGTGGAACAATAATTATTTGCTATCCACTGACTAATTGCCAACGTGACTATATGTGAGTGTGTGTTGTATGACAAGCTGAGTTTGAAAACAAGGGAATTTGCGCTGGCTAAATAGTACGGTATGGCCTGACTTGTAGCAGTGACTTTGGGACTGGGTCAAATGACAGCCACATATGTTCTCCTGAGCACCACCAGGTATGGACCCTGAGCCAGGTGAGGCCCAAGTACTGCCTGGTGTGCACCCCCCAAAAAAGGGGAGGCAAGTGAAAACAAGGGAATTTGTCTTTGTATTAACATCACAAAGATAATTTTGAACTATAATATATATTTTTCCTTTGAAATCATGTCATCTACAGTTGTATAATCTTTTATAATTATATAATCTCCTTGTTTCTTTATTTATATTTTCTTTTGCTATAGGAATATGCCCCTAGTCTTTAATATCCATGTTATTTGTTGGACTTTTGCTATCCTCAAATTGGATTAATGCCAATTATTTAAATTTTTTGCGATTGAAAATTTTTGTTAATATGCAGCTACGTTTAATGTGAACAAAGAACAGCTCAGTTTAACATATTTAATAGACCTAATATTCTACTTGTCACTACAATGGCAGTGCTAATAATGAGTTTTGCTTGATATTGTTCTGGCTACAAATGATAGGTAGTAGCAGGGACTAGGATAATAACAGGGATATGAAACACATGGAGTAGAGGAGAAGTGTAAGAGCAGAGCAGAGAGACAATGATGTGAAATCTCTCATTTAAACACTCATGCCCCATAGAGAAGCACTTAGGTAATGAACCCAGTATAGTATTATAAGACCTGAATCAGAGATACATAAATATTTTTATTTTTAAAGTACTGTAGGAACTAGAGGGAAGAGCAATGAATGATTTGGTTGCAGACTACAATTAGCCTGAACTGCATGTTGAGTGACACTATCAGTTTTCTGGACAGAGAACTGGAAAGGACTTTGTGAGTAAAAAGTGTCAGTCAGTAAATACTTGAAGATATTAGGACCAAAGTGATAGTATAGCAGGTGAGCACTTGCCTTTCAAGCAGTGCTGGGGATCTCTGTATGACCCAGGAGTAGCCCTGAACACCGTTTATGTGTGGTCCTAAACAAAACAGAAACAGAAACATGAAGGCATGTTCATTGAATGGTCAGGTCTGTGTAAAGTATCTTGCAGGGTAGAGAGAAGGAGACAGCCAGGGTAGATATAACATAAAAATAATCAGAAGTATGTTAGAGGACCAGACTTCAAAGCTTAGAGGCGTGAGAGAGAGTTTGGGGGCTGATAGTTCTACAGTTTCATATGTAATGCTAAGAAATTTATAATGTACCTTCTGTGTACCAGAGGATTATGAGGTATTTTTTAAGCAAGTCAGTGACATCATTAAATTCATATTATAAAAATTTCTCTCTAGAGGTATGGAGACATGACTGGTAATATATATAAGGCACCGACAAAACTTAGCAAGAAAAAAAATTCAGACCCATTCAAAAATGGGGAAAAGAAATGACAGACATTTTCTCAAAGAATAAATACAGATGGCCAAAAGGCACATGAAAAAAAATGCTTCACATCACTAATCATCAGGGAGATGCAAATCAAAACAACAATGAAATGTCATCTCACACCACAAAGACTGGCACACAGCACAAAGAACAATAACAGCCCGTGTTGGTGCATATACTAGGAGAAAGAAACTTTCATTCATTGCTGGTGAGAATGTAGACTGGTCCAATCTTTTTGGAAAACAATATGAATATTCCTCATACAACTAGAAATTGAGCTTCTAGTACCACTCTTAGGGATATATTTTAGGAACACAAAAACACAATGTAAAAATGTCCTCTGTACTCCTATGTTCATTGCAGCACTATTTACAATAGCGAGAATCTGAAACAACCCAGGTACCTGACATCAGATGAGTGGCTGAAGAAACTGTGGAATACTATGCAGTCATTAGGAAAAATGAAATAATGAAATTTGTTTATACATGGATGAATATGGAGAATATTAAACTGAATGAAATGAGTCAGATTGAGAAGGTTAGACATAGAATACTCTCACTCATTTGTGGAATATAAGAAAAATAAGAGAGGGGCCGGAGTGATAGCACAGCTGTAGGGCATGCAGCTGACCTAGGACAGATGTGGGTTCGATCCCCGGCATCCCTGAGCCAGGAGTGATTTCTGAGTGCATAGCCAGGAGTAACCCATGAGCGTCACTGGGTGTGGCCCCCTCCCCCACAAAAAAAAGAAAAGATTGTATAGTAATACTACCCAGAGAATAGAAATGCAGAATAAAGTCCATGGTAGGAATCTGGTCACAAATAAGGGAGCAGTGCAGTTAGGGTAGAAAAGAGTCTACTATAATAATGATAGTTGGAATAATCACACTAGACAAGAACTAGGTGCTGAAAGGGAATTAAGTGATATGCATGATACCTCTTCATTATCAATAATGCAAACCACAGTGTCAGAAAAGAGAAAGTGAGAGAGAAGTAAAATGTGTCAACACTGGGTGCATGAAATGTGCACTGTGATGGGTGGTGTACATTGTATGACTGAAAATCATGAACACTGTGCTTAAATAAAGTAATTATTTAAGATAAAAAAGAATGAATAGATGGGAGATGAGCTAGAACAGAAGATATTTCTTCATTTCAGAAAGAGGTGGTAGAGACAGGACTAAGTCAGTGGCTGAAGAAATGGCATATTCAAGATATATCCAGGAACTAAAATGTATCGGACTTGGAAATTTGTTGAATGTGATGGAAGGAGTTAAAAATGATTTCCATACACCCAGCTTTCTGTCCGTTAATGCAACATAAATGCTCAGAAACATTCAGTAAATATTTATGTAGCTGAGGGGCCTAATACCCTGCTAAGTACTGAGAGTATGAAAAAAGCAGGTCATATAGCCCTGCAGTCAAGTAAAAAGAGAAGCCAAAGTGGTTGCAGAGCAGTTTGCAGTTTGACTTGAATGATGTGAGATCTCTGCCTGGTCTGTCTTGAGGCCAGGGTGATTGGGCTGGGAGGTGACAGGAGATTTCTCCCCAGGCCACTCTGAACCCTCAGAGAGTCTGATCAGATCAATCTTCACACCTCTAATGCTGTTACCATTTGAAATCTGAGATGATTGATTTCTAGTTTTCTTGGATCCTAAAATAATTCTTGGATCTTTAAAATATTCTGAGGGAGGTAAGCCAGGCAAATGAGTAAAGTGTCATTGAAACTTATGAATTATAAGGCAATTTAAATTTGGGTAGGGACTTGGCCACAAGTACAGCACACATGGCTGTACTTGGGGTGACTACTGCCAGCTCTGGGAGCCTTCCCTGTGGTGCTCAGAGGGACCATGTGGGGCCAGAGATTGAACTGTTGTTGGCTACATGCAAAACAAGAACATTAATTCCTACACTCTCTCCCCAGCCCATGGAGTAATATAGAGTCTTAAATGCTTCTTTTTCTTTGTGATGTGTGCCGGTCTCTGTGGTATGAGATGGTACTTCATTGTAGTTTTGATTTTCATCTCCCTGATGATTAGTGACATGGAGCATTTCTTCATGTGTCTTTTGGCCATTTGTATTTCTTCTTTGAGAAAGTGTCTGTTCATTTCTTCTCCCCATTTTTTGATGGGGTTATATGCTTTTTTTTCTTTTTTTTTTTTTTAATTTTTTTTTTATTTAAACACCTTGATTACATACATGATTGTGTTTGGGTTTCAGTCATAAAAGGAACACCACCCATCACCAGTGCAACATTCCCATCACCCAAGTCCCAAATCACCCTCCTCCCCACCCAACCCCCGCCTGTACCCTAAACAGGCTCTACATTTCCCTCATACATTCTCAATATTAGGACAGTTCAAAATGTAGTTATTTCTCTAACTAAACTCATCACTCTTTGTGGTGAGCTTCCTGAGGTGAGCTGGAACTTCCAGCTCTTTTCTCTTTTGTGTCTGAAAATTATTATTACAAGGGTGTCTTTCATTTTTCTTAAAACCCATAGATGAGTGAGACCATTCTGCGTTTTTCTCTCTCTCTCTGACTTATTTCACTCAGCATAATAGATTCCATGTACATCCATGTATAGGAAAATTTCATGACTTCATCTCTCCTGACAGCTGCATAATATTCCATTGTGTATATGTACCACAGTTTCTTTAGCCATTCATCTGTTGAAGGGCATCTTGGTTGTTTCCAGAGTCTTGCTATGGTAAATAGAGCTGCAATGAATATAGGTGTAAGGAAGGGGTTTTTGTATTGTATTTTTGTGTTCCTAGGGTATATTCCTAGGAGTGGTATAGCTGGATCGTATGGGAGCTCGATTTCCAGTTTTTGGAGGAATCTCCATATCGCTTTCCATAAAGGTTGAACTAGACAGCATTCCCACCAGCAGTGGATAAGAGTTCCTTTCTCTCCACATCCCCGCCAACACTGTTTATTCTCATTCTTTGTGATGTGTGCCATTCTCTGGGGTGTGAGGTGGTATCTCATCGTTGTTTTGATTTGCATCTCCCTGATGATTAGTGATGTGGAACATTTTTTCATGTGTCTTTTGGCCATGCGTATTTCTTCTTTGTCAAAGTGTCTGTTCATTTCTTCTCCCCATTTTTTGATGGGGTTAGATGTTTTTTTCTTGTAAAGTTCTGTCAGTGCCTTGTATATTTTGGAGATTAGCCCCTTATCTGATGGGTATTGGGTGAATAGTTTCTCCCATTCAGTGGGTGGCTCTTGTATCCTGGGCACTATTTCCTTTGAGGTGCAGAAGCTTCTCAGCTTAATATATTCCCATCTGTTAATCTCTGCTTTCACTTGCTTGGAGAGTGCAGTTTCCTCCTTGAAGATGCCTGTAATGTCCTGTAGTGTTTTGCCTATGTGCTGTTCTATATATCTTATGGTTTTGGGGCTGATATCGAGGTCTTTAATCCATTTGGATTTTACCTTTGTACATGATGTTAGCTGGGGGTCTAAGTTTAATTTTTTGCAAGTGGCTATCCAATTGTGCCAACACCACTTGTTGAAGAGGCTTTCCCTGCTCCATTTAGGATTTCCTGCTCCTTTATCAAAAATTAGATGGTTGTATCTCTGGGGAACATTTTCTGAGTATTCAAGCCTATTCCACTGATCTGAGGACCTATCCTTATTCCAATACCATGCTGTTTTGATAACTGTTGCTTTGTAGTACAGTTTAAAGTTGGGAAAAGTAATTCCTCCCATATTCTTTTTCCCAATGATTGCTTTAGCTATTCGAGGGTGTTTATTGTTCCAAATGAATTTCAAAAGTGTCTGATCCACTTCTTTGAAGAATGTCATGGGTATCTTTAGAGGGATGGCATTAAATCTGTATAATGCCTTGGGGAGTATTGACATTTTGATGATGTTAATCCTGCCAATCCATGAGCAGGGTATGTGTTTCCATTTCCGTGTGTCCTCTCTTATTTCTTGGAGCAGAGTTTTATAGTTTTCTTTGTATAGGTCCTTCACATATTTAGTCAAGTTGATTCCAAGATATTTGAGTTTGTGTGGTACTATTGTGAATGGGGTTGTTTTCTTAATGTCCATTTCTTCTTTATTACTGTTGGTGTATAGAAAGGCCATTGATTTTTGTGTGTTAATTTTGTAGCCTGCCACCTTGCTATATGAGTCTATTGTTTCTAGAAGCTTTTTGATAGAGTCTTTAGGGTTTTCTAAGTAGAGTATCATGTCATCTGCAAACAGTGAGAGCTTGACTTCTTCCTTTCCTATCTGGATTCCCTTGATATCCTTTTCTTGCCTAATCGCTATAGCAAGTACTTCCAGTGCTATGTTGAATAGGAGTGGTGAGAGAGGACAGCCTTGTCTTGTGCCAGAATTTAGAGGGAAGGCTTTCAGTTTTTCTCCATTGAGGATAATATTTGCCACTGGCTTGTGGTAGATGGCCTTCACTATATTGAGAAAGGTTCCCTCCATTCCCATCTTGCTGAGAGTTTTGATCAAGAATGGGTGTTGGACCTTATCAAATGCTTTCTCTGCATCTATTGATATGATCATGTGGTTTTTATTTTTCTTGTTATTGATGTTGTGTATTATGTTGATAGATTTACGGATGTTAAACCAGCCTTGCATTCCTGGGATGAAACCTACTTGATCGTAGTGGATGATCTTCTTAATGAGGCATTGAATCCTATTTGCCAGGATTTTGTTGAGGATCTTTGCATCTGCATTCATCAGTGATATTGGTCTGTAATTTTCTTTTTTGGTAGCGTCTCTGTCTGGTTTAGGTATCAAGGTGATGTTGGCTTCATAAAAGCTATTTGGAAGTGTTTCTGTTTGTTCAATTTCATGAAAGAGTCTTGCCAAGATTGGCAGTAGTTCCTCTTGGAAAGTTTGATAGAATTCATTAGTGAATCCATCTGGACCTGGGCTTTTGTTTTTCGGCAGACATTTGATTACTGTTTTAATTTCATCAATGGTGATGGGGGTGTTTAGATATGCTACATCCTCTTCCTTCAACCGTGGAAGATTATAAGAGTCCAAGAATTTATCCATTTCTTCCAGGTTCTCATTTTTAGTGGCGTAGAGTTTTTCAAAGTAGTTTCTGATTACCCTTTGAATCTCTGTCATATCAGTAGTGATCTCTCCTTTTTCATTCCTGATACGAGTTATCAAGTTTCTCTCTCTCTCTTTCTTTGTTAGGTTTGCCAGTGGTCTATCAATCTTGTTTATTTTTTCAAAGAACCAACTTCTGCTTTCGTTGATCTTTCGGATTGTTTTTTGAGTTTCCACTTCGTTGATTTCTGCTCTCAGCTTTGTTATTTCCTTCTGTCTTCCTGTTCTTGGGTCCTTTTGTTGAGCATTTTCTAGTTCTATTAGCTGTGTCATTAAGCTACTCAGGTAAGCTCCTTCTTCCTTCCTGATGTGTGCTTGCAAAGCTATAAATTTTCCTCTCAGTACTGCTTTTGCTGTGTCCCATAAGTTCTGAGAGTTTGTGTCTTTATTGTCATTTGTTTCCAGGAACCTTTTTATTTCCTCCTTGATTTCATCTCGGACCCACTGGTTATTGAGCATGAGGCTGTTTAACTTCCAGGTGTTAAAGTGTTTCTTCTGAGTCCCTTTGGAGTTCACAAATAATTTCAGAGCCTTGTGGTCAGCGAAGGTAGTCTGCAAAATTTCTATCCTCTTGATCTTATGGAGGTATGTTTTATGTGCCAGCATGTAGTCTATCCTGGAGAATGTCCCATGTACATTGGAGAAGAATGTGTATCCAGGTTTCTGGGGATGGAGTGTCCTATATATATCCACTAGGCCTCTTTCTTCCATTTCTCTCCTCAGGTCTAGTATATTCTTGTTGGGTTTCAGTCTGGTTGACCTGTCCAGTGTTGACAAAGCCGTGTTTAGGTCCCCCACAATTATTGTGTTGTTGTTGATATTATTTTTCAGATTTGTCAGCAGTTGTATTAAATATTTTGCTGGCCCCTCATTCGGTGCATATATGTTTAGGAGAGTGAATTCTTCCTGCTCTACGTACCCCTTGATTAATATAAAATGTCCGTCTTTGTCCCTTACAACCTTCCTGAGTATAAAGTTTGCATTATCTGATATTAGTATGGCCACTCCAGCTTTTTTATGGGTGTTGTTTGCTTGGATAACTTTTCTCCAGCCTTTTATTTTGAGTCTATGTTTGTTCTGACTATTCAGGTGCGTTTCTTGTAGGCAGCAGAAGGTTGGATTGAGTTTTTTGATCCATTTAGCCACTCTGTGTCTCTTAACTGGTGCATTTAGTCCATTGACGTTGAGAGAAAGAATTGTCCTGGGATTTAACGCCATCTTTATTTCAAAATTTGGTGTGTCTTTTGGGTAGTCTTGTCTTAGATTAGGTCTTTCAGTTTTTCTCTTAAGACTGGTTTTGTGTCTGTGAAGTTTCTGAGCTGTTTTTTGTCTGTGAAACCATGTATTCTTCCATCAAACCGGAAAGTGAGTTTTGCTGGGTATAGTATTCTGGGTGAAGCATTCATTTCATTCAGTCTTGTCACAATATCCCACCACTGCTTTCTGGCATTGAGCGTTTCTGGTGACAGGTCTGCTGTAAATCTCAGGGAAGCTTGCTTGAACATGATTTCCCCTTTTGATCTTGCTGTTTTCAGAATTCTGTCTCTATCTGTGGGATTTGTCATTGTGACTAGGATGTGTCTTGGGGTGGTTTTTCTGGGGTCTCTTTTGGTTGGTACTCTTCGGGCATGCAGGATTTGATCACATATATTCTTTAGCTCTGGAAGTTTCTCTTTAATGATGTTCTTGACCATTGATTCTTCCTGGAAATTTTCTTCCTGGGTCTCTGGGACTCCAATGATTCTTAAGTTGTTTCTGTTGATCTTATCATAGACTTCTATTTTCGTCTGTTCCCATTCTTTGACTAATTTTTCCATTGTCTGCTCATTTGCTTTAAGTTTTTTGTCCAATCTCTCCTGCTGTATGGAATTGTTATGTATCTCATCTTCCACATCACCAAGTCTATTCTCAGCTTCGGATACCCTGTCCCAGAGCTTATCCATTTTGTCATTCACTTCGTTTACTGAGTTTTTCAGGCCTGTTAGTTGACATGTTATTTCAGTTTGGAGTTTTGTCATTTCTGCCTTCATATTTTCTTGGTTCTTATTAGTGTTCTGTTCAACTCGATCCATGGTTTCTTGGAGTCTGTTGAGCACCTTCCATATTGCTAGTCTAAAGTCCTTATCTGAGAGGTTGATTAGTTGTTCAGTCATTATCTGGTCCTCAGAATTGTCATCTTCATTCTCTATGTCTGATGCTGGCCTGCGCTGTTTCCCCATTGTCACATTTGTATTGTGGGTTTTTCTACGTGTTGTAGTGGTATTCATTGTCTATATGATGTAGGCAGCACACTCCTCTGGCTCCTCCCTTTCTGGATGGGCTGACTTGCCTCTAAGGGAGGGGAGTCCTCCGTGGATGAAGCCTCACACTAGGTCAAATCTTAGGCCCGAGCATGTAACAGAGAAGACAGTCCAGAGAGAAATGTTTGCTTCTGTGATATAGCGCTGTTCTTAGTGTGATTTTTCCTTCTTGTTGCAATGGAGTTCTTTCCTTAGAAAGAGTGCACGGCCGCGTAGCGAAGCGGAGCGCTCCTCTGAGCCTCTTTTTGCCCCACTCGCAAGAGTTTCACGCAAGAGGACAGTAGACAGACATAGACAGGTCACACTCACAGTCTTTCACAGCTGAGCCCCACTGGGCCGGTGTACTTTCGCGGATTTTCCCCGCCTGGTGTCACACACAGGGAGCCAGCTTTTGCAAAGGATAGCCGGTTTTTATGCTCTGAAGTCCCTCCCTGAAAATGGCGTCTGGGCGAGCGAGGTTTCTGGAGGCTCTTTTTGCCCCACTCGCAAGAGTTTCACGCAAGAGGACAGTAGACAGACATAGACAGGTCACACTCACAGTCTTTCACAGCTGAGCCCCACTGGGCCGGTGTACTTTCGCGGATTTTCCCCGCCTGGTGTCACACACAGGGAGCCAGCTTTTGCAAAGGATAGCCGGTTTTTATGCTCTGAAGTCCCTCCCTGAAAATGGCGTCTGGGCGAGCGAGGTTTCTGGAGGCTCTTTTTGCCCCACTTGCAAGAGTTTCACGCAAGAGGACAGTAGACAGACATAGACAGGTCACACTCACAGTCTTTCACAGCTGAGCCCCACTGGGCCGGTGTACTTTCGCGGATTTTCCCCGCCTGGTGTCACACACAGGGAGCCAGCTTTTGCCGCTTTTTTTTCTTATTAAGTTCTATCTGTACCTTGTATATCTTAGATATTAGCCCCTTGTCTGATGGGTATTGGGTGAATAGTTTCTCCCATTCTGTACCTGGCTTTCATATCTTAGGCACTATTTCCTTTGAGGTGCAGAAGCTTCTCAGCTTAATATAGTCCCATCTGTTTATCTCTGTTTCCACTTGTTTGGAGAGTGCTGTTTCCTCCTTGAAGATGCCTTTAGTCTCAATGTCATATAGTGTTTTAAATGCTTCTTTTATCTCTAGAAATGAAGTGCTTATTTTTTCAGAAAGCATTGTTGATTGTATAAAAATTAAACACATATTATATAAAGTGCCTTTACTTTTTTTTTCCCCTTAGGTTTTTGAGCCACACCCAGAGATTCTCAGGAGTTATTCCTGGCAAACTCTGGGGACCTTATGCGATGCCAGGGACCAAATCCAGGTCAGCTGCGTGCAAGGCAAACACCCTACCTGCTATACTGTAATACTAGTCTTGCTGTGCCATTATTTATTTATTTTTGGTTTTGGGGCCATACATGGTGGCACTCAGGGGTTACTCCTAGCTTTATGCTCAGAAATTACTCCTGGTAGGCTCAGGGGACCACATGGGATGCTGGGGATTGAACTCAGGTAAGTTGCCTGCAAGTCAAATGCCCTACTCCTACCCACTATGCTATTGCTCTGTCTCTATGCCTTTATTTTTTATTTTTATTTTTATTTTTATTTTGGTTTTTGGGCCACACCCGGCAGTGCTCAGGGGTTACTCCTGGCTTCTGCTCAGAAATAGCTCCTGGCAGGCACGGGGGACCATATGGGACACCGGGATTCGAACCAACCACCTTTGGTCCTGGATTAGCTGCTTGCAAGGCAAACGCCGCTGTGCTATCTCTCCGAGCCCTATGCCTTTATTTTTAATGGCAAGAAATATGCCTCTGATTAGTTCTTTTCAGATTTTTTCTCAGATTTTGAGTTATACTTGGCTTTACTCAGGGCTTGCTCCTGGCTCTGTTCTCAAGAATCACTTTTGGGGAGCTTGGGGGAACCATATCAGGTGCCAACGATCAATCCTGGGTCAGACTGTGCAAGACGAATGCCCTATTCATTGTATCGTTTTCTGGCCTCTCAGATTTCTTAAAAGGAAAAATAAAAAATCAGACTATTAAGTTATAATGAGAAGCAAAATTGTATAAAATAATAAAATATAGTAATAGTTAAGGAAAAAGAAAACTAAATATATTGAAAATTTTATTTTCTAAATTACATTGTTTTCAGTTTGGAGAATTCTTTGCATTTATTTTATTTTTTAATTATTTTTGGTTTGTGATTCATACCCAACATTGCTCAGGGTTTGCTCCTGGCTCTGTGCTCAAGGTTACTCCTAGCAGTGTTTGGTGAACCATCTTAGATACCAGGAATTGAAGCTGTGTTGGCCATGTATAAGGCAAACACTTTAGCCACTCTCTCCAACTCCCAATTTTCTGCTCTTTTTTTTTTAAAATTAAAACCAATGTGAATTACAAGTCTTTTACCATTGTATTTCAGGCACATAATGATAGTGAGTTAGGGCCACTGCCAGCACCAGTATTGACCTCTTTCCACCATAGTTCCCAGCATGCATCCCATTCCTCCACCCTTAGCACTCTGGAATACTAGTATAGTTGGTCTATTTTGTGTATAGCCATTTATAGTTTGATCTCTTGATTCTATTGTTATTAACTTTGATTTGGGTATTTAGATCTGACCTTTTTTTTATTTCCACTCAATGCTCCTGAGACCATTTGGCCCCTGGGTCCCATATACTTTTTTTTTTCTTTTCTTAATTTCTAGGAGGACATAGAAATCTGAGGTAGAACAAAATGATTCTATGGTTCTGTAAAAAAGGCGAGAGCATCTATCTAGAAATTATAAATAAAACTAAAAGAAGAAAAAAGGTGGTGGCAGATGTGGCTTTTTTTCAATAGATGGAAGTTTGAAGGCCTCAAAATCAAAAGGAGGCTGAGGGGATAAAACAGTGGGTAGAGTTGGTTGCATGCAGCTGACCCAGGCTCAACTCCCAGAATCCCATATGTTCTCTTAAGTCCTCCAGAAATGATTCCTCAGTGCATAGCCAGGAGTAATTCCTGAGCACACCAAGGGTATGGCCCAAAAACAAACTAACCAAAAAAAAATTGAAATATTTTTAAAGACCCAGAAACATTTGCACTCATGTTGGAGTATTCTAAGGTCATGCCTTGAATTCTCACCTCTGTCCTGTGTAGAAAACAGGAAGGGCATTGTCATTCTTTTTTTCTCATGAGAATGCTGCATTACTGAGAGGGGCAGTTATTTTTATAGTCACAGAACCAATAAGTGGAAGCAATTAAATCCTGATTTTATAGCATATTAATTGCTATCATGTGACCATTTTTCATCTCTTCAGTTGTTGATTACATGGTGGAGTTAGAAGTTGATTATAGTTGGTGGTGGTATTTGGGCCCCAAATTCCCACTTTCCCTGGAGTAACTCTCACAGCAGGCCAGTCCCCAGGGTGGACCAGGCGAGGCACTGTGGGGCCTTAACTGTTGCTTAGCTGCAAGTCAGCTCCCCTCAGCAGAGCACACCAGGTACCATGTGCCCTTCTGAGGCTCCTCATACTAGAACTGTGCTGGGATTTGTCTCAGGATAGAGCTTCCTTTTGAGAGACAATAATAGAGTATTTTTGTTATGTTCCTTCTGTGTGATCAAATTATTCAGAGGAAGTGACCACATCATTTATATACTATATAATTTTGATCTGTGCAGGCAGACAGCTTAATAGGAATAGTCATATTTATGTGCATTTGAAAGGCTCTTTCCATGGCACAATTTGTAGACTTTATTTTTATTTTTTTTAAAGCCAGTCAAATTGAGCAGTGGGGGGGTTATATATCAACTTTTGTGATAATAACGTTAATAAGTTCTGGTAAACCATTGCCATCAGACCAGCCTGAAGACTTTATTTTAATATCTAATTGTATTTTTTTTATTCAGAACCAGATTTTGCTTTTCAAGTTTTTGAGGAGTCTTCTGGACCCAAGGTATGTTAATAAAGTTTTTCATAGTCCATAGAGTGGGAATAAAAGGAAATGAATTAAGTTTAAGAGACTGGTTCATAGTATCTAATAGTCCAATTAGCTTTTGATTTTTACCATTAGTGGGAATAGCAATTGTGCTATTACACTAAAATTGAAAGATATGAAAATAAGTTTATGTGAGAGGATACACTTTGCTTCCCATTCGAACATAAGCATGTGTGATGAGTTATTATTAGTTTTAGTAAAACAATGAAGCCATGCCATAAGAACACTTTTGAGGAAGATTATGAGGACCACCCAGCTCCCCCCACCAACCTCACAAAGGGGGTTCTGGGCTACCTTTTGTCCCTACTCTTCTTGTCTCTATCACTTTTCTTTTCTCATTCAACACCTAGTTCCCACTCCACCTCTGATTCTGTTACTATATAAACTCACTTGAGAGTTTAGTTTGAAATAACCTCTGATGGGATAGGAAAAAAAGCTCAGATGTTTACGTCAATGCCTCTGTGTACATCTACAATTAAAAAGCCAACAAGAAGATGATGGAATTGGTTATGGAAATGTTAGCAGGGAAGCTGAGCATGCGAGATCCTCAAGTTCTGCTGTGGTAATGTTGAACATCCTCTCAGAAAGTCACTATTCACTAGAAGTATGTGTGTCAGAATCACATAGACATCTGGGTCCCCAGGATCTAGCTCTGTGGTAAAAATGCTTCAAATATTGGAGGTCAATGGTTTTAATCCCTGACTCCAGACACAAAAGTATGGCTTTCTGGGAGATAAGGAGTACAGTGGGTAAGGCACTTACTTACCTTTTATGTGGCTGACCTGGGTTTAATCTCCAGAACCCCTTATGGTACCATCAGCACCACCATTCCTGAGTTCAAGAGTGAGCCCTGAGTTCACCAGATTTGGCCCCCAAATAACCAACTAAACAAACAAACAAAAAAAAGTTGCAGCTTCGGGGCATAGTTCCACAGATGTTCACTGTAGGTGGGGATTAGGATAATTTTTTATGAATCCTGGGAACCTCTGGGCCATCTCTTGGTTCTTTTTTTTGGGGGGGTCCACAACCAGCAACACTCAGGGGTTACTCCTGGCTCTATAATCAGAAATCGCTCCTGGCAAGCACCATATGGGGGGACCATATGGGATGCCAGGATTGGAACCACAGTCAGTCCTGAGTTGGCCGCTTGCAAGGCAAACGGCCTACCGCTGCACTATTTCTCCGGCCCCTATCTCTTGGTCCTGTTCCATGGTGACACAGCTTTTATATGAAGCACATAAACTTTTGAGTCACATTATAAAGTGCTCTAATTATTGAAAGCAGACTTTAGCAAGTATAATATCAGTTCTGTTGCTCAATAGTTTGTTATTTTTAAGTGCTAAAATGCTAGTAATTTTGTTAATTGTACCATTTTTTGAAATTTTACTCATTTCAATTTTTGGTGGACCATGTTGCATTTCAATTTAGTCAGTACCGCTCCATAATGGTTAATCGTTTTTTAATTATTTTTCCCATGGTGGTACAATTAAAACTTTTATTTAAAATTTAAAAGTTTTTTCACTAATGTGAAGATTCTCTTTTTATTTCCTCTGAACAGTTTAAAGTTTTGCATTTCAGATTTAACTCTTTAGGCCCCTTCCCCCTTTTTAAAATAATAAATTTTTATTTAAGCACCCTAGTTACTAAAATGTTCATAGTTGGGTTTCAGTCATCAAATGAACACCAGCCTTCCCCAGTGTAGCTTTCACCAGCCTTCTGCAGTGTAGCTTTTTAAAATATCTTTTCATTCCCTTTGCTTAGAATACTGCTAAGGTTTGACATTTCTGTTATTCCTGTTCATCATCTGTGTTTTCCTTGGCAGCTGAGTACCTCTCTGTCTAACAGATGGAGATATCTTAGAGTTGACTTTGGGGTCGAGAAAGTGCCGAGAGCTAGGGAGTGGACAATTAGAAGTCTGGGAGATGGAGGAGAATGGAACTAGGTGAAGAAGAGGGAGGACTCCAGAATTTTTGTTGTGTTTAATCATTAGTTTCTTCCAAATGTGAATGAAATCATATTGTATTTGTCTTTCTCCATTGTCTTATTTCCCTCAACATTTTATTCACCTTCAAGGTGAGTTTATGTTTTGTAAAATATCAAGGCCACACTTCCTTTATCCATTCAGCCATTGTTGAATAATTGGATTTTTTTCTACTTTGACTATTTGTTGTTTTTTTTTTTTTGACTATTGTTTTTTTACTTTGACTATTGTAAAGAATGCTTCAGTGAACATAGGGGCTCACATGTCTCGTAGAATTAGTCTTTTCAGATCCATACAATTTACCCAGAAGTGGAATCATTGAATCATATGCTAATTCTAGTCTCTAAATTTTGGAGGAAACACCATACTGTTTTCTAAAATACCAAGTCAATTTCTGTTTCTACGGTTGCGTGTGATATTGTGTTTTCTCCACATCTTTTTTAATATTTGTTTTTTTTTTTGAGACTATCCATTTTTTCAGATGTGATATAATATCATTGTGATGGAAGTTACTAAGTTTACTGTCAAACCACATATAGTTGTACTTGAGAAGCCAGTATATTTTATCTCCCTTACCTAACCCTAATCCAGGATTAGGGTTAAATGAACTTGTCACACATAATTCCTTCCTGTCTAATCAGTTCTAATGCATTGTCCTTTCTACCTCCCTCAGAGAAGTAATGCCCCTTTCTCCTTTCTTTTCTCAAAAGTAACATGACTTGGAACAATCTGAGATTTGACAGTGTATTTGTCCTGCCAGTGAGATGGTACAGGGTTTAGAGCACTTGCCTTTCTTGTGGCTGACCCTGTTTCAACCCCCAGCATTACAGTTGGTCTTCTAAGCACAAAACCAAGAATCGTCCCTAAGTACCACAGGGTAGAGTACAAGTCTCCCCCGACACAATAAACGTTGGCCAGCTAGTCTGAGCCTTCCTTTCAAGGAGACCTGATGTTGGGCTCCATCACTTTTCTTGTAGGGTCCAGATTTATTTCCTTTTTTATTATAATTGAAGTAGCATTGATTTGCAAGATTATATGTGTTTTAAGGATACCATTTCACATCTCTTCAAAATATATTACTACAGCTCACTATACCAATATTCTTCCACCAAATTCCAAAGGTTTGTTTTCATTTGGCTTTGTCTTTTTTTTTTTTTTGCTTTATTTATGTCACATATCTGAGTTGAGAATAGCCAGCACTTGTCTGTCACCTTCTGACTAAATTTACATAGCCTAACCATTCATCCAGTTCTTTTTATTTTTTATTTATTTATTTATTTATTTTGGTTTTTCGGGCCACACCCGTTTGATGCTCAGGGGTTACTCCTGGCTAAGCGCTCAGAAATTGCCCCTGGCTTGGGGGGGACCATATGAGACGCTGGGGGTCAAACCACGGTCCTTCCTTGGCTAGCGCTTGCAAGGCAGACACCTTACCTCTAGCGCCACCTCGCCGGCCCCATATCAAATCTCTCTTCTTTTTTTTTTTTTTTTTTTTTTTTTTGGTGTTTTGGGTCACACTCAGCACTGCTCAGGGGTTACTCCTGGCTCTATGCTCAGAAATTGCCCCTGGCAGGCTCTGGGGACCATATGGGATGCTGGGATCGAACCACTGTCCTTCTGCATGAAAAACAAATGCCTTACCTCCATGCTATCTCTCTGGCCCCCATTCATTCAGTTCTAGTCAGACTATCACAGAAAGATCTCACTTCTTTCAGGCTTGGAGAGATAGAACAGGGGTCAAAAGTAACATGACTTGGAACAACCTGACTATTGACAATGGCCAATTACCCAGCTATTCTTTCGCCTAATAGAAATTGAGATTTGACAGTGAATCTGTCCTTGACTAAACAATAGTCAGATTGGGGCCAGTGAGATAGTACAGAGGTGTGATTTGCATGTGTCTGATTCTGGTTTGATCCCCAGTCTTATGTGAGGTCTCCCAAACACTGCCAAGAGTGACACCTGAAGACCACCAGATGTGAATGCCCCCACAACTCAACCCTCTACTTCAAAAATACATTATTTGTTAAAAATAGCTTAGTAGTATTCCATAGTGTGTATCTGTGTATAAAGACATACACTTACATACACACACAGAAACACATATACACATATATACACACACATAACACCACATCTTTATTCACTCACTTGTGGCTGGATACTTGGGCTGTTACCATTACATGCCTATTAAAATAGTGTGCAGTGACTATAGATGTGCCTATCGTTTTAAATTAGTGGGTTTATTTTTAAATAAATTTCTTTATTTTAAACACTGGTTTATAGAGTTGCTCACAATACAGTTGTTTCTAGAATTCAGTGTTCCAATACCAATTTCACCACCAGTGTGACATTCCTTCCACCATTGTTCTCAGTTTCCCAATCTCCCCAAGCATGCCCCTTGACAAGTAGGAATAATCTACTTAATACTCGTTGGTACAACTAAATGTTAATGAAATTGTCAAATAAAACTTCATTAAAATTTTTTGTGAAAATTGTCATCTTAAATAGGGTCATTATCTGAAGGTTTACTAAGCTGATTTTTTGCTAGTTGAGCATTCTGTTATTAGTATTGTTTGTTGAGCTTATGTATCAGAAATCAAAGCACATGTAAGGCAAAGCCTTAACCTGCTGTACTATCTTTACAATCTTCAGTCTATTTTTTAAGTTATTATTTATGTGTAAATAGTATCTCCAGTAGAATTAATAGACAATAGAATTATTGGTAGCATTTGTCTGGAGAAAGATTTTATAGTTTTGAGGGGAAGGAGAGTAATCTTCCAGCACCAAATTACTTATATGAATTGATGCCAACACCTGGGAGAGAAAGGATTTGCTCCACTTCTAGTTCCCTTCTTTGGACCAGCTGCTGCTGACAGCCCCTCTCCATCTGCATGTCTGCTGCTGGGAATTCTCAGAGGAGCCCTTTAGGGTCACAGTCAGTTTTAGGGCTTTGTGCTGTGGGCTGGCTTAAAGGACAGTACAGAAGGACATTGATGCTTTGTGTGATATATATATATATATATATATATATATATATATATACACACACACACACATACACATATGTTTTTAATTTATATCTTACAAGGCAATGTTGTTATTAAAATAGATTCCCCCCCAAAAATAAATAAGGTTCAGTTCTAAATACATTGATTTGACAACATTAAAGTTAACAGCAATTATATGGCAAAACACATCAGTACTAAAAGACGAGCAGAAATTGCTTTGAAAATGGTAATAATAAATTGTACTTATGTGTAGGGCTAAGCAACAAATGGATATAAATTTACTAATGCCACAGTTTATTTATTAGAGTTTTGATTATGTTGATGTTGCCTGCTCATTTCCCAGCAGACATTTCCCTCACTAATGAATGCATCAGAATCTATTCATTCGGGTGATTTGTTTGGTTTGATGCATATTCACAACTTTAGTGCTTATAAAGGGTTTTGTCAATAAATGTCCTGGAAAGAAATTAAATCCTGTGATGCAGCAGATGCGTATGACTAATCTTAATTTGCTCCACGGTCTTGCATTTATAAGACATATTAGCAGAAATCTGACATAGATAATACAGTGGCAGCACCAATGATGTAGCAGCACCAGCTGGAAAGTGCACTGGGTCCTTTGAGTGCTGAGGTTCATGGGTTCGGCTTTCTTTTCGCTTTTTCCTAATATTGCTCTCTTGAGACCAAGCCTGTGTCCTGCATAGAGAAAATGATTATTTCCCTGGTTTATCATGGCTTCTGCTATCTCTTAAGTAGACTCTGACACAGTGTATTCCAGCTCTCAGTGATGTCATAGCTCTAGTCTTGATACTTTTCATACACACCCCACACCCCCATGATCTATTTGGTTTCCTTGGTTTTTCTCTATTGTCAGTTATTTCCATTTTGTTCCAAATTCAAGAATGGAGTGCCTGTCATTTAGGTGTCAAGACTGTTAGTGTTGGGAAAATAGTGATGAGGGAGGCAACAGTTTAGTCTCAGAGTTTATTGTCCAGTGGAGACTCACATACATCCTTTCCAGGTTGCATTGTAAGAATGAGGAACTGGATCAAAAGTAGAGCCATAAGGACATTTACCTTGGCATGTGGCTCACCTGGGCTCAATCCCCAAAATGTGTCATCATTTTCAGTCTACATGACTGTCTTGTGAAGAACCAGTAGCATAGAGACAGGCTTGTCAAATACTTAGCATGTGCCCACTAAACTGAACATTCCTGCTATTTCCGTGGGATCTCTGGGGAGAATTTCAGCAGGATGACAATTCTGCAAGCGATCTCAGGCAGGGGGCCTTGTGGTGCTGGAGATTGAGCCAGGGTCAGCCACCTAGAAAGCAAGTACCTTGACACCTATAATCCAGCCCTATTTATTTTTTTGTTTTTGTTTTTGTTTTAAAATTTTTAATATTGGGACTTGAGAGAGAGTGTGGCAGTGTTTTTCTGCGCATGGCCAGTGTGCATTCAATCTCTAGAATCCCATGTGTTCTCCAAGCATTCCAGAAGTAATTTCTGAGTACAGAATCAGGAGTTACCCCTAAGATACCCACAAAACCAAGAGCACTCCTGGTTCCTGAGCACAAAACCAGGAGTTACCCACATTTTAAGGGTGTGACCCAAAATTTTAAGCATTTTTCACAATCACCCCAGTTAGATACATAGTCCACAGTTAAAATGCTAGAATAGAGACTTGTTTTTTTAACACAGATACTAGTTTGTGATCTAGTAAATCTAAACTAGGACCAGGAAATTGGCATTTTGACAAGTTTCCAAATGATGCTAATACTGCTGGTCCAGAGTAATACTGCTGGTCCAACCTTCTGTTGGTTCCATTGATGCCTCTTATCATAATACTGTCAATTTTATTAACACAAAATTCTTCTAGTTCCAGTTCCAAAAGTTTAGGTCTTAGGTTCTAAGTCTTTGGCTCCATAGATCACGTTTGGCTTTATACAGTTTGAGGGCAAATGATCATTGTTGTAGTGGAAGAAAACCAAAACACAACTATTAAGAAACTATTAGAATGTGGATAAAAATGATACTATCTCTAAGAGGTAATATAGAGAGACTATTTTTATTTGGTATAATGAAAAAATGTCATGTAAGTTTCTGAATTTTAAGCAACTTTAACAGTTTCATTCACTTACTCATATTGCCATTTATTATACTTTTTTTTAATTATTAGAACAAGGGTGCAAAGAAAGAAGACAAGGTAAAATTACAGTGGAAGGACAATCACCCATAACATAATTCTCAGAACTCCCCTTGCTGATATCTTAACTTTGAAATTTCAGCCAAAGAACATTAAGATTAAGACAGAATTCATGTACAATTACTTTGTCCCTCAAGTCCCCAGATTATAACACATTATAATATTTCTTAACAGTACACAAGGCAATATAAAGCCATAAAACTTACGTAACTCCTTAAACATTATAGGCATAGTATTTTCTTACATTTCCATATACATGCATATTAGCTTAAGTTAACCTCAAATTTTAAGTGAGTTCTTTTTAAGGATTAGAGTCAAAGGAGCACAGTAAAAATGGTGTTAGAGTGGCAACTGTTGTTTGCATAGGCCCACCAAAATATGAGGGACATGGAAAGAAATAACCTTGGCCTAAGTACAAAGAGACCAGACCCCTGAAGTTTCCTGGCACAAGACCAAGTCTAGGCTCCAGGCAAGCTAGATCGTCCAATCCAATACATTGTCTGTAGTGCCAACACACTTTTATTTTTCACACAGTCTCTGTTGTTGGTATCATGTTTCTGTATTAAAGATCCTGGAATCTGCATATCTTACATTGAAGTCAGGATGTGGAGCATCCTCTCCTTTCACCTCACAATCAAAGGGCAATGCAGGGAGCCCTGTCCTGTAAGCAGGTCGTTGTTGTTGTTAAGTCTTCTCAGTGTTAAGGGAAGTCTCTTTTGAGCAGTTCGAAGTCTGAGCAGTGTAGGTCTTCCGTGGTAGAGGATTGCTTCCAGGTGATGTTATAGACCAGCCTGGATGTTTCGTGGATGGCTTCCCTGGTTCAGGGGAGAATGGATTATGCCCTTTCTTCTGAGGTCTGTGCCAGGTCGTTATGTCAATGTTCAGGGTGTAAGGTCCCTTTGCACTACAAGATTTGTGTGTTCCAATCTCTATTAGATAGGATCTTATTTGTATGTATAGTATTTTCCCATTTTAATGTGCCTATGCAAATAAGAAGCAATGCCACGTGGTGTTATTGGCGCATATGGGGGCCATGAGAACAATTCCAATGATTCCCATGACATGGTTCAATCATAAGCATTAAACTGGGGGACTCTTCCACCAAAATTCCTTGTTAAACAGCTCAAAAAGAGAAGATAAAAAGTGGTTAGAATCATCACTGTATAAGACAACATTTAGTAAGAATTATAGCTGTAAGAGAAAAAACACAAAATATTCTAAAGAAATATGTGTCCATTTTATGTATCTTGAAACAGTTTGGGGTTGTCACACACAATGCACAGCTTTGGACTGTGATTAGGATTGTACACTACTGAAGTTAAAAAGAGTAATGTAGGTTAGTGATGTTTGAGAGGGGGTTAGAGAGTTAAGGAGTAAAAAAGAGCTTTGTAGGGGTGTGGGAAAGGGCAGAATACAAAATGAACATTCTGTATACGCAAAACATAACATAAGAATAAGGAATAGTCTGAACACATGAAGTACGCGCGGGGGTGTGAGCCCGCGGTTCTGTAGTTTTTGGATGCCTAGGGAGGAATCTTGTTCACCTGGACTAAGTGGTCAGCCCAAGGGTCCTATGGCTAGCTGTCCTGCCCAGAGCCCCCATCATACCAGTCAAAGGCACACAAAATCCTGGCATGTGGAGTGTTCTGAGCCCAGCCGAGCCTCTGTAGTTTTTGGATGCCTAGGGAGGAATTTCTCACCCCCTCCCCCCAGGGCCCGATTAACCAGGCGTGGCCCTGAAGACCCGCCTGGTGTGGGGGGAATCTTGTTCACCTGGACTAAGTGGTCAGCCCAGGGGTCCTATGGCTAGCTGTCCTGCCCAGAGCCCCCATCATACCAGTCAAAGGCACACAAAATCCTGGCATGTGGAGTGTTCATCCAGCCCTATTTATGCTTCTTTAAGAACAGTATAACTTTTTTTTATTCTTGTGAAATTTTAATTTTTATATTTTTAAGTTTTTATTTAATTTTTTTATTAAATTACCATGAAATACAGAGTTAAAAGATTGTTGGTAGTTGAGTTTCAGTTATACAATGTTTCAACACCCATCCCTTCACCAGTGTTCATTTGCTGTCACCATTTTCCCCAGTTACCCTCCCAGCATTTTATCCCCACCCCCACCCTGTTTCTATGACAGACACTTTTTTTTCTCTCTCTCTCTCTGTCTCTCCCTCACTTTATTTTTTTTTCTATTAGGCACTGTGATTTGATTTGCAATACTGTTACTGAAGTGGTATTATGTACATCCCTTTACTTCTTTTCAGTTCCTAATTCTTGTTCAGAGTGATTATTTCCAACTATTATTGCATAGAGGTCCCTTCTCTGTCTTAACTGTGCTTCTCACCCATTATTTCTATTGTATTTAAGTAATATTCTCATATTTGGGGTTTTTTGTAGCCCCTAGATATAGGTTTTTTTAATATCCGTCAGATGAGTGCGATTATTCAGAAGTCTGTTTCTTCCTCTCTGACTCATTTCACTCAGCATGATATTCTCCATGTCTGAGCAATATTTTAACTTACAGAATGATTTAATGCATCCTCCTCTGAGTGCCATTTCCTTAATTATTTAATGTAAATTGGAAAATATTGTAATGATATCATATATATAGTTTATTCTAATAACCTAAGTAACATTGAGAATTTGTTCACAATTTTACCTGACTAGAAAGAAATCTTGATTTTAGTAGAATTATCATTGAAACTAAACAGTGTTATTCTGTTTTGTGTTGTTCTATTTTTAGGGAAGGTATTCATATAAATCAAGAATCACTGCAGATATCTCCTTGTATTACAGAACAGTTCATTGAGCTGTTGTGTCAGTTCAGCCCAAACCAAGTTATCGAAACTCTGCAAGTCCTGGAGTGCTACCGGCTAGAAGAAACAATTCAGGTATTACTGATAATCTAGAGAGGGCAAGAGTGAACTTGTCCTCATTCTTCACCTTTTTACAAATGAGTAAAGGGAGACCCACATATTAGATTGTTTACCTAAGTGTATATAGCTTATATAGCTTACTATGTGGTGTCCCCCAACTAAAGCCAGACCTTCTTATTGTATACACAAGTCTTTTCTTCTCTGATGAACTGCCAACCTGTTTGACCTAGTAGAGTTGGAAGCAGCACCCATTCAGGAATGGGTACACTCAAACTTCATAGCTGTTGTAGCCAAGCAAACCTAGAACAGGGAAGATGGTGAAACTACAAAAATTAAAGAAACTATATGGAGACATGTCTCAAGTGGCAAGGCACATACCTAGCACATGCATTCATCTGAATTCTGAGCTGACACTGCTGTCTGTAGTCCTGACAGCAAATAAAGGAAACAACCAGTTTCTTGTTTGTAAGCATTCCTGGTTAGAAACATATATATCCAACAATTCAGTTTTATAGCTGTTTTATTTGGGTTTTGGCTTTGTTTGTTAAATGAAAAGGTAATGACTTTAGTTTTGTTTTCTGGACCATACCTGATGGTTATGGTCAGGGGTTTCTTCTTCCTTTGCACTCAGGAATTACTCCTGACAGTGCTTAGGGGACTGCTTGGGGTGTTGGGGATTGAACCTGAGTTGACTCTGTGCAAGGCAAGCACTGTACCCTCTGCACAATAGCTGCAGCCTCATATATTAGCAGTTTCCTACTGGCATCAAGATTGTGTGTTGTTTATCTTTATTAAGAAATTAAGTGCCCTAAAAATAAAGGCAGAACTAAATACCAAGCTAAAGTCAACGACAAACCTTAACAATCTAAACTTAAATGGGCCTGTTACACTGACAGGTCAGGGGGGGAAAGGGTGGTGTTATAGGATGCACTCTGGGATTATTGGTGGAAGGAGGTCGACACTGATGGTGGAAATGGTCCAGATTCATTGTATATCTTAAATTCAACTTGAAGGACTTTGTAGATCACAATGGTTTCAATAAAATAAAATTAAAAAAGAAAAAAAGAAAGGGGCCGGAGCAGTGGTGCAAATGGTAAGGCGTCTTTTAAAGACCTGTAACACTTTTTTAAACCTGCTTCAAGGCTATGAAATCCCTAACCTGGTGCCTCTTCATGAAGTTCTATATTGTTCCTTCAAATCTGATTGATAATCTAGCTGACTAGAGTATTTTTGGTGAGCTGTTCATTTTTTTCAGCTTTTTAAAAAACTATGTCCCACCCTTCTCTTCTGACTCATAGAATCTCATTTGGATAGATCTGTTGAGAATTTTATGGGCTTTCCTTTGTATGTGGTTTTTTTTTTTTATCTTGCTGCTTTCAGTATTCTCACTGGCTTTTGTCATTCTGATTATAATGTATCTTGGAGATTTTCTATTTGTGTTTATTTTCACCTTTTGGGCCTCTTCGATCTCAGTCTTGCACTCAACTCCAGGAAATTCTTGTCAATTATTTCTATGTTTTGGAGATTATTTATGGTTTCTTTAATCAGTGTTTCTTCACCAAATTTGCCTTGTTTTTCAAGAACATTGATGAGACTTGAACTCAACACAAAGCTCACTAATTTTCTCTATTTGTTCATTTTCTTTATTTTCTTTCTATTCTTTTGGGGAGAAGGCACACCTGACAGTGCTCAGGGATTACTCCTGGCTCTGCTTAGGGATCATGCTGGCAGGAGGTTGGGCATCATACAGGAGCCAAGGATCAAACCCAGGTCAGCTTTGTGTAAGGCCAGTGCCCTATCCACTTTACTCTCACCAGCCCATGCAGTTTCTTTTCAGACTTTACCCAGTTTTCTAGAGGTTTTCTGCATCTTGGAGCAACTTGAGCTTTTCCAGAGCAGTTGCTATTGTGCTATTAGTGTTTTAAATAGACCTATTGAGTTTTTAATATCACCTACCCTGCTTTTCATGTCTGTCATTTTGGATTGTCATTTTCTCATTTCAGTTCTCATACATTCTTGTGCTTTGCTGACTACCTGTGCCACTGTTTCTTTGTACTCATCAAACATCTCAACACAGTGTCACTACAGTCATTCTCTGAGAGTTTACTAAGCTGGGTGGAAAGGCAGGGGCTTTCTATGTTTCTGGACTTTCTACAGGTTTTGCCCCATTGTGTTTTCTGTGTTCCTGTTGTACTGAGGGTGAATCTCTTATAGTTAGCCTTCCGAGATACTGACAGGGTAGGCTGGGAATTGCTCTTTTCTTTCCCTGCCTGTCTTCAACTGGTGACAAGCAGTGTAAATGAGAGCAGTAAGTTGTGAGAAAAGCTGCTCAGGCCCCCTGCTGAGATGGTGGTTCTTAGGCATGGAGATTGCCAGAACCCAAGTAGAAGGGAGGGGAATCTGCTTATACTCCCATAAGGACACTGGGGATCTCAGCCATAAGGTTAACCTTCCCTGGAAGGTTGGATGAGCTAGCAGAGGGTCTGTGAATGAGAGCCTGCTGAGAGGGCAGAAGTGTTTGCTAAAAGATGTGGCATTTTGGGGTTTGTTTTGCTTTTTTTAACCATATACATTTTTCCCATTGTTTGGGAGCTTTAGGATATTATTAATAGGAAAAAAATGTATTCTTGCTTCTTCTCAAAGGGAATGGTTTTTAATATTTTTTTGAAAATAGTACTTTCTATAGAATTTTGGTAATTTTTATCAAATTAAAGAAGTTCCACTCCCATTTGGGTATTTCTGTTTTTGTCAAGAGTGGGAACACCATTTTAAAATATCTTTTCTGCATTTGCCGTGATGATTGTACCATTTTTTCCCCATCAGTCTGTTAAACCTATTATTTAGTATTTTGCACCTCTCTTTTTATCTTACTCTTGCATTTTATTATTTTATTTTTCCTAGTCTTTTCAAAAACATATTTTTGGAGAGCCACATATGGCTATGCTTAGGACTTAGTTACTCCTACTTCTGCATTCAGGTATCACTTCTAGCAATACTCAGGGACCAGATGGAATGAAAGGTAGTCACCCTACCTGCTGTACTATATCTTTCTGGTCCCTCAAAGACTGTTAAGTTTTGGAACTTTTAAACTAACAAATTAGTAACAGATATTGTTATTTTTTTCTATGGTACTTTTATACATTTTTTTCATCTTTTATTCTCTATAATTATTTGGAATTAATTATTACTAGTCACTCATTTTATTGATTTTTGTTAACTTCTGGATTGAATATGTTTTATAATTATACCAATTAATTCCTGGTCTTTATATTATTACTACTTATGTGTGTTATATTTCCTTGCATGATTTTCCTCATTTAGGATGTTACAGTTTTGCTTGACTTTTGGTTCACACCCAGTGGTGCTTGGGACTCCTCCTAAGGATGCTCAGGTGTAACTCTTGGCAGTGTTCTGGAGCCATGTGATTCTGGGGATGGAACCCAGGTGTCCTGCATGCAAAACATATGCTTCAACCTTTGAATTACCTCTCCATCACTACAGACTAAATTTTAAAATAAATGAGTGAAAAAGAAAAGAAGAATGAGCGTGTTGTCATTATAACTGTCAAATGATATAATAAAAGGGCTGGAGCAATATCACAGTGAGTAGGGCATTTGCCTTGCATGTGGCCAACTCAATTTCGATCCCTAGCACCCCATACAGTCTCCCAGGCCTGCAGGAGTGATTTCTGAGCACCATTGGGTATGGGTATGGCCCAAAAACCAAACCAAACCAAAACAAAACAAAATAAAAACAGACAATAAAAATCCAATATAATAGGAAGTGAAGTGTTTACATATCAAACTGTAAAGAAACATTCTACATTAAATTGTACATTTATTATTGTTTTGTTTTTCTGATCCTTGATGTAAATAACTTCCTTCTCCATAATAAGATTTGTGAACAAGCCTTTGTGTTCTCTTCTTTGTTAGATTACTCAGAAGCATCAACTTCATGAAGTCACTGCCTATCTATTAGAAAAGAAAGGAGATATTCATGGTGCCTTTTTAATAATGCTAAAGGTAATATTTACTGGTGTCTTCTTTCTGTTCTTCTCTCTGACCATTCATTAGTTTATCACTTGCTTATTGATATATAAGTAGTATATAACATTGTATAAGTTTTCATCAATCCATTTTAAGTCTCAAGTTACAGATAGAACATCTTTTATTGTCTATTTCACTGAAATAGAATTCAGTAGGGGGGGGTGGAGCATGAGTTGACTGTGTTCAGGGCATACTCCTGACTCTGTGCTCAGGAATCACTCCTGGTAGGTCTCGGTATACTGTATCGGATACTAGGGATTAAACCCAGGTCAGCTGTATGCAAGGGAAGCACCTTTTCCAGCATACTCTCTCTCTCTGGCTCCTGGTTGTATATTTTCTAAGGTAAAACTTATATGCAAAAAAAGGTCCAAGTTGCAATTAAATCACAAAGTGAGTTTTCTTGGGAGTTTTGGGAGAATTGGATTTCCTTGTTTGCTTTGAGGCCACACCCAGTGGCACACAAGGCATACTGCTTTCAATTCTTTTGTGGGAGCGGGGCATAGGAGCAGTTTGGGGGTTTGGAGCCATACCTGATGGTTACTCCTGGCTCTATGCCCAGGGGAATGTATACAGCATCTTGGACTCTTAACTGGGTTCAGCTACATTGCAGGCCAGAGTATTAAATCCTATTAAATCTAGCCCCTTCTTCCCATTTTCTGGGTATTTCTTAGCAGTAGGATTGCTAGATTAAATGGAAATTCATACTAATAACACCCACCCAAAGCTAGAGCAAGGCCTATGTTATGTCCTTAGTTATTCCCCATACATCCCTTTTTCTCTTAGCCTAGTATGAATTTTATTTCATTATCCAATGTGTGGTTAAGTCCTAATGCTCACTACTGTGCTTTCAGTATGTTAGTGATGGGCCAGGGAGATGGCTCAAAGGGCTAGAGCATATGTGTTGCATGCAGGAGGCCCAGGTTCATACCCTGGCTCTAAATGGTCCCCTGAATATAAGTAGCACTGGAACATTGCTGTATATAGTCACGGGATGGGGGAAGGAAAGAAAGAAAAGAAAAGAAGAGAATGTCAACCATGACTGCATGATTGCATGGTGAGACAAGCCAAAATAGAAAGTAGGGTGGAATCAAGATAATTGATGGATCCACCATTTCCCTTACTGCACTTTCTGCATTGTGTTTGTTCTCATCTGAGAGCCCAGAAACATAGTATAGTGGGTGGAGTGTTTGCCTTGCTTGCTCTCTGACACTACATATGGTTTCCCAAGCCCACCAGAATTGATCTCTGAGCATCGCTTGGTTTGTCAAGAAAAAAATCTTTTTTTTCTCTTTTAGACACTAAAATAGTGTCCAAATAGTGTGCAAACCACATTGTCTAAGAGGAGAGAGGGAGAGGGAGAGTGAGGGAGAGAGAGAGACAAAGAGAGAGAGGGAGAGAGAGAGAAAGGAAGAAGGAGAGAGAGAGAGAGAGAGAGAGAGAGAGAGAGAGAGAGAGAGAGAGAGAGAGAGAGAGAGAAGGTCTTCCCCAAAGACAGGCAGGAGGGAGGGTTGGAGGGAAAGTGTGGACATTTGTGGTGAGAAATGTACACAGGCGAAGGGTGTTTTATACAAGATATGACTGAAACTCAATCATGAACAACTTTGTATTTGTTAAAAAAAAAAGAGCAACTGTACTATGAACAACCTTGTATCCACAGTGTTTAAATAAATATATTTTTTAATTATCTGTTGAGTAACAGTCAGGGGCCAGTTATAATGACTTGTTTATAGTAGTTTTTTTTTTCTTTAAAATATCAGTGTATTAGAAATACAATGTTCCTTTACCCTTCTCTTCATTCTTCTTTTTTTCTCCTAGAAACTGCAAAGCAAACTTCTGGAGATTACAAATCAAGATGAAAGTAAGTTTTGTTTTTAATGCTATTTACAACTTTCTTTGGCCCCATGAACCACAGTTTTTTGTTTGTTTGTTTGGTTTTTTGGGCCACTCCTGGTGGCAATGCTCAGGGGTTTCTCCTGACTCAGAAATCGCTTCTGGCTTAGGGGACAATATGGGATGCCAGGGAATGAACCTGCGTCTGTCCTGGATCAGCCGCATGCAAGGCAAACACCCTATCACTGTGCTACCACTCTGGCCCAACCACATGTTGTTAAAGGAGTTGCTAATAATGTTATTCCTTTAAAACAGTGATGTTCTGCATAGTTGCTGCCTATGCCCTTTAACCTGGATCATAGTTTTAGCTAATTTTCAAGGGCTTGTATTAAGAACTCATTTAAAAGATTGTTTCTGGAAATGCTAATAGTCATGGATTTCTATTAGTAAGGCTAGGAATCTCTTCAGATATTGATTATCTGGGGGATTTTGTTTTAGTTCACATTTGATAGGTATCAATAACTTGCACAACTAACACCCTTCAAATTGTTCTACTTGCTGAACAAAACAGATCCAAATTTCTATATAATCAATATTTATGTACTGAATTTATGTCCTTTTAACACAAAGCAGTACAAACTGCTTTTGTGATATTGAATGGCTTTATGATATTTAATCATGTCAAATTCCTTGATATTAAAATATTTGTCTTCTAATTTTTATAAGGCACTATAATTTACAGAGTTGTTCAAAATGGTGTTGCTTTAGACATATGATGATTCAACATCATTCCCACCACCAATTTCCCCTTCCCTCTACCAATGTTTCCAAGTTCCTTCCAACTCCCAGCTTGCCCCCTTGGCAGATACATAGCAAAAATAAAATATTTTAAATTTTTATTAAAGTAACTGTTTACAAACATATATTTTAGGGGTATAGTTTTATACCTCTTGACAATATTTAGTCAGGAGCTGGATTGATAGCACAGCAGTAGGGCATTTGCCTTGTGTGCGGCCAACCTGGGACGGACCCAGTTTGAATCCCCAGCATCCCATTTGCTCCCCCAAGCCTGCAAGGTGAGATTCTGAGCTCAAAGCCAGGAGTAACTCCTAAGTGCCGCCGAGTATGGAACACAAACAAACAAACAAACAAAAATCACATCATACCAATGCCCCTCTATAATAATTCCGTTTTTTATTTAGTTTACATCTTCCCTCCCTCCTTTGTCATTTCACAATCCCCTGCTCTGTAAAAACTTGCTTTCCAGAAACACACACTTGGCTTCAGTGTTTACACACTTAGCTTGGGCTCTTACCAGGGATCAGATCTTTTAGTTGTGTGTATTTACACATGTGGATCTCCCCAGGCCACAGAGTATGCACTTTTGCAATCTTACCACCACATGAGCTATCTCCTAAAGCCTAGCAATCCTATTTGTAAAATACAGAAATGTAAAATTTCCTCCTTTGGGCCATTTGTTGGAAGATCAATGGAAGCAGAACTTTCATGTTAGTGTGTGAACATTTACCATCATTAATCTGTAGAACTCTGTTGACCCTCAGCCTAAGACACGGTCTCATTAACAGAGTTCTCCAGCCTCCAGCAACCACTGCTCTATGTTCTGGTGACTCTATGTGTCTCAGTGAGGTGGTCATACAATATCTTCCCTTTACTGTTTAGCTTGTTACATTTGGCACAATGTCTTCAGGATTCAGTCATGTATAATCTGTATCAGGATATGTTCCTCTTACAGGCTAAATAATAACCCCATTGATGTGTAGGCATCCATGTCTTATATCCATTCACTTGTTGTGGACATAGTCTAGCAATATATCCAGTTCAGTGCTTGGGTGGGGTGTAACCACAATTGCCAGCATTTGAATATGGGCCTCTAGCATGCAAAGCATGCACTCCACCCCTTGGAGAAATCCCTTGTTGCCCTCTGAATTATTTTATTTATCTATATTTTTTGATGATTAGAACTTGGGTGATAGGGTATCTATTGTAGCTCAGTCATTTGGCATATCTAATCTTTTGCAACCTCAGGAAATCCTTGATGAACCTTTCCATATTCAGTTCATTTAAATAGTTATTCTTTTTTTTTTTTTACTACCAATACATATTCATTCAACTTGACTCTTTTGTTTGTTACATTTATGTTTTTCTATTTCCCTATAGTGCTCTAAAAGTACATTTTTGAGGATATTATGCAAAAATGGGAAGGTATAAGAAAATTCCTCTTTAAAATTACTATAATGATTTGCAAGTGGTTTATCTTGGGAAACAAGGAATTCCAGTTCTTTGAATGCCAATGAAGATATATATATATATATATTGTGGTTTTTGGGTCACACCCGGCAGTGCTCAGGGGTTATTCCTGGCTCCATGCTCAGAAATTGCTCCTGGCAGGCACGGAGGACCATATGGGACGCCGGGATTCGAACCGATGACCTCCTGCATGAAAGGCAAACGCCTTACCTCCATGCTATCTCTCCGGCCCCAGATATTTTTTTAGTAATATTTCCATGTCTACCATTTAGTCTTAGATTCAACCTTTTCAGCAAGCTTAAAAATTTTGGAGGACTGAGAACAAAGATAGCTCAAGGGGGATGGCTGAACATATTCTTTGCATATAGAGGCCTGAGTTCAGTCCCCAGCACCACACAGTCACCTGAGCACTGCTAGGAGTTGTTCCTGAGTATTATTAGCTGAGTCCACCACTTTCCAAGTTCCCCACAGGAAAAATTATTGAGGATTTCTTTTTTTTTTTTAATTTTTATTTTGATCATATTGGCTTACATATCTTTCACAGTAGTATTTTAGGTACATATTAACATTGAATCAGGGGAATACCCATCACCAAATTTGTCCTCCCCCATCCTCATTCCCTTTCTGCAACCATATCCCCCACCATCATCCCCTGGGCTGCTAGAGTAGGTGGTCCGCTCTTTGTCTAGCTTACTATTAGTGATCATATTATCTGTTTGGTCCTGGTATCCTCCCTTATTTCCCCCTCTATTTAAGAGGTGGAACTCGATAATTAGAGTTATGTGATTTTGTTTGAAGGAAAGAAAAGCAATAGAATGGAGTAAAAAATAAGAAAAAATAAAATAAATCAAATAAGCTGAAATGGCAGAGTCCTTCTAGAAGCTTTTAACCTCAGTTTGAGTGAGGACATGAAAAAGGTAATTGAAACACAACATCAATACAGAAAGAAATATCAAATTAAATATCCAGTGAGCACTACAGCAGTAAAGACAGGCACCACACAATAGCCTCAGTTCTGAAATCAAACTAGGATTTCTTAATAGCAAAACATTGTAGTAGTTTCTGTGGCTTATCCGCAGGTGGCTGAAGCAATCCTTGTCCAAAAAACTACTCTCTCATAAAGAAGACACATAAATATAAGTATTAAATGTCAATAGAATCAGTATTATATTGAAAACCACAACTGAGCAGAACTTTTCCTGGGACCATAAAGAGAGACCTTGGGGTTTGACAACTAACATGCCCAGAGCCTGTAGTCAGTCTTATGACAGTATGCTTCAAGGAGAGAGATACCCTGTACATTAGGCCAACAGAATTTCCTTTCTAATTTCCCCCAATGTTTACTGCACCTATGCAAAAAACAAAAACCCACCCACACATCTGCCCCCTTGTTCTTTTTTTTTTTTTAATTTTATTTATAGCTTCTAGATAGGGGCTTCTGCCTTTTTTTATAGAATCATAGAACATGAATCATCTTGTTCTACCTCATATTTCTATGTTCTCTTACGAACTGAGAAAAAAAAAGTGGATGGGACTCAGGGGCCAAGCAGTCTCAGGAGCGTTGAATGGAAATAAAAAAGGACAGATCTAAATATCCAAACCAAAAAAGACAGTAGAATCATGAGACCCAAACTAGACCAGTGTCAAAAAAAAAAGAGGCCCAAACTATTCCAAGCTGTACACAAAATGGAACTGTTACACTAGCAGTCCAGGGGGCTAAGGGTTGAGGTATGGGATGATCTAGAGCAGGGGTCTCAAGCTCAGTTTACCTGGGGGCCACAGGAGGCAAAGTCGGGGTGAGGCAGGGCCACATAAGGGATTTTGCTTACCGAATATTCGCAATAAAATATCGCATTAGTAAGGAAAAAAATCGCAAAAAAAAATCGCATTAAACATTTGCATACCCAGAACGGAACTGCTCGGGGTATGCGAATGTTTAATGTGATTTTTTTCTTATTAATGCGATTTTTATTGTGATTATTCAGTAAGTGAATAATCGCAAATACTGCAATATTTGAAGGCCGGCCTCGGGCCACAAAATGTTGTACGGAGGGTTGCAAATGGCTTACGGTCTGCGAGTTTGAGACCCCTGGTCTAGAGACTTTTTGTGGCATGTCATGACCTTTGACATAAGAAAGAATGATGAACAGAAGTCTGATAGGAAAAAAAACAGGAAAAGGGCCTTGTAGGATTGTGAGGACCCAAACACAAAAGTATCTATCTAGCTAATAACCTCGGAGTGAGGAATAATCTGGTGATAGACAAAAACAAAGGGAAGAAGCGGAGCCAGAATTATTACTTGTGTATAGTCAGATAATTACTAATATTCTTAGTGCACCCAGCAGTGCTCAAAATATTTGGAGGTGGTGTTGGTGGGGGAGGGGGGCAGTTCAGTGCTCAGGCCCAGAGCTGCAGTGCTTCTGAGATCCATCAGAATATATTTTAGTTGTTTAGTAGAAGTCATCAGCAATTTCTATGGATGAGATTGCCATGTTTCACTCAGTGCTTTCTTACCTATGTAGTGTCACTTTAAAAGGAAATGAATGGGGGGTCAGAGGGATAGCATGGAGGTAAGGTTTTGCCTTGCATGCAGAAGGAAGGTGGTTTGAATCCTGGCATCCCATATGGTCCCCCGAGCCTACCAAGAGCAATTTCTGAGCGTAGAGCCAGGAGTAACCCCTGAGCGCTGCCGGGTGTGACCCAAAAACCAAACCCCCCCCCCGAAAAAATAAAAGGAAATGAATGAGGCAGATGGCATACCAGCTGATCTCATTAATCTGTATTACAGAGAAATAGAAATAGACCATATTAAATGATAGCAAATCTTTAGCCCTGTATTGCAAAATTGAGATTACCCAGCATGGGGAGGAAATAAGAAGAGAAAGAAGAGGTGGACTGGGAGTAACTGAAGGATATTGGTGAAGGGTCCTGGACACTTTGATAGTGGTTAGGTGTAGTAACTGTACTTTGAAGTCATAAACATTAAAATTATTCTTATCATGTGACCTAAGCTATCATAATTAAATTTAACTAAAATAAAGCAGGTAAAACAAAATTTACAATGAATTTAAAAAAGAAACAAGAGAGAGAGACTGTTGCCCTAATGCAAATGAGTGCTGAAAAACTACTCCAGGGCAGGAATAATGGACATAGAAAAAGCAGAGTTGGCAGAATGGTGGGCTATTTGAGCTATTTGAGCGTGAAGGAAAGGGAACTTTGAAGATGATTATGATTTGTCACTGGTTTGATTTAAAGAAGAACGTTTTTGTTTAATTAAGGTAAAATGAGCAGATCTGAAGTGACAAAAAGTGAATTGGGTTTTAGGAGCCGGAGCGATAGCAGTGGTAGGGCATTTGCCTTGCAAGCAGCCAATCAAGCATGGACGGTGGTTGGAATCCTGGCATCCCATATGGCCCCCAAGCCTGCCAGGAGAAACTTCTGAGCACAGAGCCAGAAGTAACCCCTGAGTGCTGCCAGATGTGATCCAAAAACTGAACCAAAAAAAATGGGTTTTGCATAAAGTTCCAGCTTCTTAATAGAATGACACTATATAGACTAAGGGTTTGTCTAAATTCTAGGGTCTGTTGAAAATTCCACCTGCAGATTGTGAAAGGAATTAGGGTTGGAGGTGTTTATTTGAAAGTTATAGGAGCAGTCAGATTACAAGCATTGCTGAAATTATAAGGAAAAAACTGGTAAGAAAGGGACAGTAATTCTGTCTTGGAGGAGTACCTTTTATAAAATAGGTAGAAAAAGAAATAGCAGAGCAAGGAAAGGTATGATGTCTGTGCCAGTTGACCAATGCACATGGAACATTGAGATTTTCTATCATTAAAATGTACTGAAATTCTAAGTGGTGTGCTTTATCTTGTTATGTCAAACATTTATATGACAAACTCCTGTTGTACACAATTACCCACATTTTAACTTGCTAATCCTGAGTATCAAATCTTCTTGAAGATATTTTTGTTGTTGTTTTGTTTTTGGGTCACACCCAGTAGCACTCAGGGATTACTCCTAGCTCTATGCTCAGAAATCGCTCCTGGCAGGCTCAGGGGACCAAATGGGGTGCTGGGATTCAAACCACCGTCCTTCTACATGCAAGGCAAACGCCTTACCTCCATGCCATCTCTCAGGCCCCTTGAGGATATTATTATACATTTACATCATATTTTTTATTAGAAAAACTAAGACTAGGTAAAGAGAAACTATTTGTTTATAGGAGCTCTGAGGTTACCCATACTGTATCCTTATATGATGTTCACCATTTTCCTGCATTTAGGTACCAAAGTGGATCCTTCATTGAAGGACATTGAAGAGACTATGGTGGAGACAATTGCCCTTTGCCAGAGGAATTCCCATAACTTGAACCAGCAGCAACGAGAGGTAGGAGAAGGCCTGCATTTAAGAGTCTGTTCTAGTCTGAAACTAGCAATCACTTCTCTTCCCACTCAACTGCCCTCTCAGCCAGTTGGATTTAATTCCCCGGCATTTTAATCACTCTTTAGTGCTCCCACGAGTGTGTCTCCTGGAGGTATTACGAGGAGTGCTATCCTTTTTGTTCGCACAAAAGGCTTCATATTCTTAGACCTAGTTGTGCAGCAGCTCTGAGGTACGTGAATGCTGAATGTCCCCGTTCCCTTGAACTGGGGTTTTGTGCATCCCAGGCCGTGACTGTGTGAGTGTGTCATCATTTATCATCTCTGCTGTTCCCAGTGGATGAACATGAGCATGTAGAATTGGAGCAATCCCTCCAGGGATCCAGACAGAGCTGGAAAGAGTCCAGGAAAGCTCAGCGAAGTTGTTCCCAGCCTGGCTGTGCATTAGTGTCATGGGAGAGCTGTGACAAATCCCAGTGCTCAGGCTGTACCCACATCAAATGAAGCCACGTCTCTGGGGCCGGCCCCAGGCGTCAGTGTGTTTTGAAGCTTCCCACACAGACATCCTGCACAGCCAAGGTGGGAAGCACTGATGATGCCAACTCCAGATAGCAGCAAGGCACAGTCACACCATTAAAGGGGGAGTACGGTTCAGGGGGAGTTCCACCAGGGCAGAAATAAAGGGTTTTATGTGCCTCAACTGCTGACTTCTACAGTAGCTGGAAGACACGAGCTTGCCTCGTGATCTGGCCTTGGCCCCAAGTAAGTGCCTGCCCCGCTTGGGGGCTGGTCCCACACCTGACACCACTTGGCTGCCTCCCACTGCCTTTTAATTCTGAAATAAGAAGCAGGGTGCATATTTCCATATACATTTTGCTAGTTTACCACACACACCACCCACCAGATGACACATTGTATGTTTTCTATTCTTAGGCGAATGGTGATTTTTTTTTTTTTACATTTTGGTGAAATTATCATTTCCCCCATGATACGTTTTCCTTTACTATTTAAAAAATGAAATCTCTCACATAGAAATCACCAACAAAAAATTTCAAAATGAAAGAAAGAGGGAAGGGAGGGAGAGAAGGAAGAGAAGAGAGGTAGACAGACAGTGGCCAAGAGATGGTACAGTGGTTAGTACTTGTGCCAAATATTCGTGCTAGCTGGCACCCCATGACCCCCCAGGCATCAATGACTGTGGCCCTCTTGCCTTCAGCTCTGCCAAGAGTGGCCCTGGAGGTCTCTGAGCACTTTGTGACTTCAATAACATTGTCAGTAATACCCCTGAACCTCCTGAACACTGCTTAGGAGACCCCAAGACAAACAAAGCTTTAAAAACTTATGCCCCTCCCCTGTCAACAAAACTATCTGGATTTAAAATTTTGTGGACATAGGGCCGGAGTGGTAGCACAGTGGTAGAGCATTTATTTGCCTTTCACGTGGCTGACCCAGGACAAACCTGGGTTTGATCCTCGGCATCCCTTATGGTCCCCTGAGCCTGCCAGGAACCATTTCTGAGCACAGAGCAGGAGTAACCCCAAAGCGCTGCTGAGTGTGGTCCAAAAATGAACAAAATAAAATTATGTGGACATAGGCCAGAGTGATAGAGCAATAGGCAAGCTACTTACCTTGCAGGTTCCCCAGCACTACATACAGTTCCCCAAACCCCTCCAGGAGTCATCCTTGAATGCAGAGCCAGGAGTAAGCTCTGAGCAGAATTGATGTGCTCATTCCATCCCTTCCAAAAAAAAAGTGGTGAACAAGGCTCTGTCCCTGGGTGGGGTTCTGCATATGAGCATTCCTGCAAGCTCTGCCTCTGTCCTTCCTCCCCTTACGCCCTCTCCTTCCTGGGGAAAGTACTGTACTTGGGCTTATATCATGGATTTTGGTGTTTTTAAATTTTCTTTTTTGGTTTTATTTTTGGGCCACACCCAGTGGTACTCAGGGCCTGATTCTGGACCTACAGGCAGGGGTCACTCAAATGGGGGCTCACAGAATCTTTCTTTTTAATTGAATCACCATGCACCTCCAGAGTACCATAGGCAATATGGGAAAACAGCATAGACCTCACCACGAGAAGTAGATAAGAGCCCTGAGATATCAACCAGGAATGTTCATCTATGAAATCTCTGAAAAAGATTTCAAAGGAGAAATGTTGAGGATGTTATTGAGCTCAAAGAAACGATGTAATAGTTCAGGGGATTTTGTGTAGAGCCAGGGATTGAACCAGTGTGTGCCCATTGCAAACACCATACCTGCTCTACTATCTCTCAGGCCACTTTCATCTCTTTTTGTCTGTCTCCCAGATGATGCTTAGAGTTGCTACCTGCTGGCCAAGAGAATGCTGGGCCCAAGGATGTGGGACTACTCGGGTCCTACCATGCCAACACTAGCCTTTCTGGAGGTGTGGGGAGGGGCTCCTGCCAGTGTCACATTCAGTACTATGGGTGGTGCCAAGGATTGAACCTGAGTTGGTTTTAGCCCTTGTCTGATCTCCCTGACCTATCGGGACCTTTTTGCCATCGTAAAATTTCAAAAACCTTTCAAATAAAAATTGTGTGTAGGAAACACATTTACATAATAGATCTGATCCTTTTCCTTATTAAAATCTTGGGTTTAATATGTTTCATGTCTCTTATTTTAAAAATTCCTGAAATCCAGAAAGTTAGAGAAGGTGTTTTTAACTTATCTTCTCATTATGTAAAAGGACATAGCTATATTTTCATAGAGAAACACAAAAAGGATATAATTCTTAAAGCCACATTTATACATGCTTAAAACTAAGCCATTTTAATTTTTCAATTCTTCCATCTTCTTTATAATATCTGCCTGATACTTTTCTGTAAGGGAATGCCAATTATATTTTATAAATAGAACAGTTTAGGTTCACATAAACTTAAGTATGTCCAGATTCATATTCATATATAGATGTATTATATATAAACACAAGAATTGGGTTTAAAATTTATACCTCCTGAACTCTAGGGATTGAACTAAGAGTTTATAATCAGAGAATAGGAACAAAGCTTCCTTTGATGTGGCAAAATCATTTTTTGTGTCAAAAATGTGTCTCAGTTGGAATTCGTTTCAGTAAAGATATTCAGTGTTAGACTTCTTACTTATCCTTTGAAATTTTCACTTCTCAAAGATTATTATTACACCCTTTACTAGCAGCCTAACAAAAGAAATCTATAGGGATAATGATGTAAGGGGGTGCTAGGAATCTAACCCAGTATCTCTAAGACAAAGCCAGTGCAGTCCTAACATAAATCTATCTGTAAGAGAAGGTTTTCTTCTTCTTAAGAGGCAAGGTTAAGACACTTGTATTTCATGCATATGTTCCAGGTTCAATCCCTGCCATATGGTCCCCTGATCACAGAGCCAGAAATAAGCCCTAAGCACAGCCAGATGTGTTCCAAAACCAAATAAAAAGAAAGTGTTGGGTTTTTTTTTTTTCGGAGGGAGACAGACACACATGCACATAGTCACTTATCACTCACAATATTTTCTGTTTTATTTATGAAAGTGTTCCATAATCAGAACAAAAATATTTGGGTTTGAATTTTATGTAATCGGTACAGTTTTATGAAAATACTGCGTTGATTTTATGTAATGCCATATATTAAATTGGGGATCTCTGTGGTTATTTACCTTGTTTCTCTTCATATTTGTTCTGTTTTGGAAGTAGAACAAAAATTGTTGCCACTAACTAAACTACCTTGAAAATTTGAAGCATCCCCAAAATCTATAACTCCTTGCAGAAGTTTTCCTCTTCCATCAGAAGATGGAATATTAAGAAGTGTTTCCTTCAAGTTAGACCGAAGTAGAACTGTCTCCAGTCTTTCCTTTGTAGAACTGTTGATGCTGAACTCCTGTGTCCCATGATTACCTGTAATAAAGAATATGACTTTATAATATATAATATACAATAGTGAGTATTGTGTATTATTTGGTCCCCGCAAAGAAAGTTTGTTTCTCTCTCTCTCTCTTTCTCTCTCTCTTTCCTTTCTTTCTTCTTTCTTTCCTTCCTTTCTTTCCTTCCTTCTTTCTTTCTTTCTTTCTTTCTTTCTTTCTTTCTTTCTTTCTTTCTCTTTCTTTCTTTCTTTCTTTTTCTTTCTCTCTCTCTTTCTTTCCTCTCTTATTTTCTTTCTTTCTTCCTTTCTTTCTTTCTTCCTTCCGTCCTTCCTTCCTTCCTTCCTTCCTTTCTTTCTCTCTCTCTCTCTCTCTCTTTCTTTCTTTCTTTCTTTCTTTCTTTCTTTCTTTCTTTCTTTCTTTCTCTCTCTCTTTCTTTCTTTCTTTCTTTCTCTCTTTCTTTCTTTTTCTTTTCTTCCTTTTCTTTCTTTCTTTCTTTCTTTCTTTCTTTCTTCTTTCTTCCACACCTGGTGGCCCTCCGGGGTTACTCCTGGCACTGCTCAGAAATCGCTCCTGGCAGGCAAGGAAGACCATATGGGATGGTGGGATTCAAACCACCATTGGTCCTGGTCAGCCAGCTGCTTGCAAGACAAATACCCTACCACTTGAGCCATACTCCATGGGGTGGGGGTGAGGATACTTCTGACTCTGACTTGCTCTCCAAAGGTGCTCGGTGGCTCAAGCAGATGAATCAAACCAGAATAAATCATATACAATGTAGATTCCTTAGCCCCTATTCTTTCTCTCTAGCCCTCTGGATGACTGTTTTAGCTATGGGTTTTTACCTTTTACCCATGTTAAAATTTTAGGAGCCAGTATTTAATAGTAAAAGAATTAAATTTTTTTCAAAGATTTAAAGTTCTTAAAGTACTGGTAAAAATGAAAAGTTGGGGGCCAAAATGATAAAGCACTGACCTTATAAGCAGTTGACCTGGGTTTGATGGAAGTAAGGAAGGGAGGGAGGGAACAAAGTAGGGAGGGAGGGAGAAGGAGGGAGGGAAGAAGGGAGGGAGAGATGGAGAGAGGAAAATTAGGAGCTGGGGAAATGTTGGATGTGTGATAAAGGTCATGCATTGTATATTTGAGATCTGGATTCAATCCTGGCACCATCACCACCAAATAAATAAGTAAATTATTCAGTAAAGTAGTAATTGCCATAATTGGCATAATTAAACCTGTATCTTGGAACTTAAAGGAATGTATACAATGTCAGCAGCATCAAATCCTGGCCTTTGGAATGGGGCAGGTATGGCTTCTTGATAGAGCTCTTCAATGACTGGTCAGCCCAAGGAAAGGTAATAGGCTCTTAACCTGTTGCCGTAATAAACCCTCATGTTGCCATTGCCAGACTTTGAACAGTGTGTGGAGGCACATATAGTATATGCTCTGTTCTGTAATAACCTTTCTTGGTCTCTGTTTAGTTATATTTTCTCTTGCACCTCTGAGTATCCTGACTTAAGAACTTGGTCATTTGCATCCAGCTAGAGAAACAGTTAATATCTTAAAATGTATATGTTTGTCTTTGGAGATAAAGATTTTTCCTGGGGCCGGAGTGATAGTACAGTGGTAAGGTGTTTGCCTTGCAGGAGGCCAATACTAGAGAGACAGTGGTTTCAATCCCAGCATCCCACATGGTCCCCTGAGCCAGCGATGATTTCTGAGCACAGAACCAGGAGTGACCCCTGAGTAATGCTGGGTGTGACCCAAATCCCCACACTGTCCAAAAAAGATTTATTTCCTAAGGTTTCAAAAGAGCACTTATTCAGGGGCCGGAAAGATAGCATGGAGGTAAGGCATTTGCCTTTTATGCAGGAGGTCATCGGTTCGAATCCTGGCATCCCATATGGTCCCCCGTACCTGCAGGAGCAATTTCTGAGCCTGGAGCCAGGAATAACCCCTGAGCACTGCCGGGTGTGACCCAAAAACTACAAAAAAAAAAAAAAGAGAGCACTTATTTAGATGTCCAGTTAACCGAGGTGTGATCTAGAACAACTTACTTTTCTAGCTTTGATTTCTTCCCTCAAGTATATATACACTCAAGTGAATCTGGTGCACAACCCTGCAAGATTTCTGTGAGCTTGAAAGGAGAAAATGTATTCAAAGCACTTTCTACAATGACCAACATAATAGGAGTAATGGGGTTGGCAATGTTCCCTGAAATGTTAATTGCTACCCTTTGGGGTATGATGATGCATACAAAATAATGTTTAATAACGAAAAAAAACTTTGGATGACTGTTGTTCACTTTTCTTGATTGACACTACTGAAGTGAAAGGGGGTGAGGTGGGGAAGGTCATTTAGGAGACTTTTCTTCTTCAGCAAAACCAGCTTAGTCAGAAATTGTGAGTGATGTACTTAAACTAGAGCAGAAAAGAACCTCAGCAGGAAGTCTGCTACGGCTCCATTGACCTGCCCTCTGCTGAGACACAGAAGGCTGTAGTCAGAGACCTCAAGCAGCCTTCTTTAGCCTTTACACTTGCAGAGCAAACCACAGACGGGCAGTTTTTACCAAGGTGGTAGACCTGTGGTTCTCACCTTTTTACTTCTGAGAGATGGCACTGGTTTTTGTATTGGCCAGCAAAGGCCTCAGATACACTGACATTCAGCTCACTTATTTTCCCAGGAATGCTGACAGAGACAGCCATGTTAGTTTTGATCTCTGTTTATTTTGTTTTTTAATTGTCTTTTGCTCTTCCCAGACAAGGGTTATCTCTTTTCTTTCTCCTAATTTTTAGCAACAAACACATATGAAACAACATGCTGATGGTAGCGAAATGAACAGAACCTTTTCTTCTCCTTTGGTTCCCTCCCACACTGCAGGCACTTTGGTTTCCGCTATTGGAGGCAATGATGGCCCCTCAGAAGTTGTCCAGTTTAACTGCACCTCATCCACACTCCGAAGGTAAGTTCTTCTAAACCCTCAACACATTTATTTTTGATCTGCTAACTACTAGTATTGTGATACTTTTTTCCCAATATCATATTCTTATTCTTTTTATTTTTATATAATTTTAAACACTGTTTTACAGAAGTCCTCCTAATACAGTTATTTCTGGCATTTAGCATTCTAACACCAATCCCACTGCCAGTGTAACATTCCCTCCACCATTGCCCCCAGTATCGCAATCTCCCTTGGCAGGTATGACCAATTTACTTAATATTACTTAGTACAGTTAAGTGATAATAGAATTATTGAAAAAAATCTTGATTAAAATAAATTATGTAAAATTTGTCATAATTCACAATAAAGTCATTATGTCATTGTCTGAAGGTTTACTCGACTGTTTATTGTTAGTTGAGCATTCCTCTCTTGGTTTTGTTTGTTGGGTTTATGTGGCTTCTATGATAATTTCACATCTAATATGGTGTGTAATTATGGACATGTTATGCAGCCACGAAGGTCATTACTTCAAGGATCTATAGGGCTGGGCCATTGAGCTACTATTGGCAACAGTCATGGTTCATCGGCGTGGCTGCCAGGATTGACAAAACTAAAGAGGCAAAAGGTGAGGCAGCCCTCACTGGCTCCAAAGAGACCCTGAAGATGTTAGCCACAAAACCAGCGTACCTGGAGTTTGGGGCCCTTACTTTTTTTTTTTTTTTTTTTTGGCCACGCCTAGTGGCCCTCGGGGATTACTCCTAGCTCTGCACTTAAATTAATCCTGGTAGACTCTGGGGCACATATGGGATGCCAGGAATTAAACCCAGGTTGGCCACATACAAGGCAAAAGCCCTACCCACTGAGCTATCACTCCTACCCACAGGCCTTTTTCTTAATAAAATCATTGTGTACATCTCATTTTTCAGGTTTAATTGTTGTTGTGACACAACTAACATTTGTTATAATAGTAATCTTTGTCATGTAATCAGTTAACTTTAAAATATCAACCTGGGATTAGAGTGTTCGTGGATATCCAGCCTACCCTTTCCTTGTACCCAGCCTACCCTGGTTCAATTCCCACATATGATCCTCTGAGCCCCGCCAGAAGTGACTCCTAAACATAGAGCCAAGAATAAGCTCTGAACATAGCTGGCTGTTACCTCAAAACAAAAATAAATAATCAACCTGGCCTTGGTTAATTTAGTTTCTCAGAAGCTATACAAATTCATTTTCTGCTGACTTGTAGGGGGAAAAAATATCCTATTTTAAACTAACTTGAATATTGACATTTTATTCTAATAGCCTTGAAGTCTTTGACTATGCAAGTTCTAAACAGCATGGCAGCATTTATTGCCCTTCCATCAATCTTGCAGAGAATCTTACAGGTGAGTCCAAAGGGCAGGGAATGGGGCATAGAGGAGAAGATTTTCAATTTGATTAATTTTAATTAATATTTTCATTCTTTGTAAATAATAGCAAAGTGGCCTCTGGTGAAATGAATCTAAAGCATAATGCAGGTAGCTGAAAATTTTAGCTACATATTTCTCTTGGTGTTTCTTTCCTGATGCTCAGTGGATGGCTTTGCCTAGCTTTCTGCCACCTACACTGAGGAGTGAGGCTGCAGTGGATTCTGTTTTTTAGGGATTCCTATGCACATGCTTCCCCTTGCTGTGCTAATTTGAGAGCACTGATGTTGTTTCCAGGTGTTCATACTTTATGATTTAAAAAAAAAAACAACTTAAGTAAATACAGACATTTCTTTCTCTATTGGTTTTTAGATGAAACCCAGCAGTGCTCAGGGATTACTCTTGGCTCTGCACTCAGGAATTACTCCTGGCAGTGCTAGGGGACCATGTAGAATGCCAGAAATTGAACCCAGGTTGGCTGCTTTCAAGGCAATGCCCTGCTTGCTGCACTATCTCTCTGGCCCCAGACATCTCTTTATTGTCTTCCGATACAGGATTTTATTAAGAACCTGGGTATTTCTTTTTTTTGTTTTGTTTTGTTTTGGTTTTGGTTTTTGGGTCACACCCGGCATCGCTCAGGGGTTACTTCTGGCTCTATGCTCAGAAATTGCTCCTGGCAGGCTCAGGGGACCATATGGGATACCAGGATTCGAACCAGCGCCCTTCTGCATGCAAGACAAATGCCCTACCTCCATGCTATCTCTCTGGCCCCTTGAATCTGGTATTTCTTAACCATTGATTTGATTTGATTTAGCTTTCCAACCCTTCCTGATTTTTTAGCACCTCAAATTTGAACACTCTTGTGCTCTGTGCTCACAAAAACAAACCAAAAAAAAAAAAAAAAGGTTTTCATTCCATCAATAGGGAAAACTCAAAATGCACCAAGATGGACTTTTAGAAAAATTTGTAAATATTGGGAAGAAAGGGAGGCAAAAAGCACAAATTTACTTAGAATTATAAAATAGCCTTAGAATTTAGGTTTGTCTTCTTTTGCATAATTTAGAGATTGAAAAACTGAGAGAAAAATAAAAAGAAAACTGTTTTGGTAAAATAACATTTGTCAACTGGTGAAATGACATATGTCCAATCAAGAATGTACTTATTAGCTCTCTCCCAACTCTGCTTCCTCTCTGGCATTGAGCATTCAGGCCTCTGCTGACTAGAGCTGATGCTTCCGGTACCTCTCATCCAAGTCTGCACATTCATACATACTATCTCATTTGATCTTTATCATCCAATGAGTACATTTTTATACTGATAAAACATTTACATACAGATTTTTTTGTTGGTGTGTGTGTGTGTGTGTGTGTGTGTGTGTGTGTGTGTGTGTGTGTGTTTGGTTGGTTTGGGGTCATACCTGACTGGCACTGAGCTCAGGGTGGGGATGGGGTGGGAGTGGTTTTGGGTCACACCTGGCTTACACTGTGCTCAGGGATGACTCTTGACAGGGCTCTATTCCCTCTGGATATCAGGCATTGAACCAAGGCTGGCTGTGTGCAAGGAAAGTGCCCTATCTGCTGTACTAACAGTTGCATAGATTAGTTGTAAGGCTTTTCATCCTATGTAAAGAAATAGCTCCATCAAGTAGGAATACTTAATTTTACCAAGAAAATTAGAAAAATAAAGTGAAATCTTAAACCCAAAGTGACTTTATCTAAGTGTTATGTTAAGCTCTCACCACTCATTCTGATACATAAATTATAAGTAAAAATCTATTTCTCCCTTGACAAAAAATATAACACCATGATTTAAAACGTATTTTGCATTTTCAGACTCCTATCTTTGAAAGCTTTTACTATTTTAATATAGTCACTTTGAGTTATGCTGGCATTCCTTATCATTATATCCTTAACATTTTCTTTCAGTGATTAATTTCTACTGATCAGGTTAGCATGCCATTTCTTAAATTCCTTCTCTTTCCCTCAGTTTTTCTTTAATTCAGGGGATGAGGGTACTCACAAGAGGTCTTCAGAGGCCTAGGATGCCCCACAGGTGATTATCTGACACTTGGGCCAACAGTTCAAGGCCAGGGGTAAGAATACTACAGGCCTGTTGGTGCTGGGAGAATCTGGTGTTGCATCCAAAGAACTTCTAGGGATCATTTTGTGCTGAGGATCAACCAGGATCAGCTACATATAAGGCATGTACCTTAACCCTTATCTAAGCCTGAGGTTTTAATTTTTTTATTATCTTTTTTTTGTTTGTTTGTTATTTTGGTCACACTCAGTTTGCTCAGAGCTTTTTCTTTTTGTTTGTTTGTTGGGGGGCATACCTGGCAGTGTTCAAGGGTTACTCCTGGCTCTGTGCCCAGAGATTGCTTCTGGCAGGCTCCGGGGGACCATATGGGATGATGGGATGCCAGGAATCAAATCCAGGTCTGTCCTGGTTCGGCCACATGCAAGGCAAATACCCTATTGCTATACTGTCTTTCAGGCCCCAGAGCTTTTTCTTGGCTCTGTGCTCAGGGATCACTCCTGATCGTGCTTGGAGGACCACATGGGATGCCAGGGATCAAACCTGGATTGGCCTTGTATAACGCAAGCATCCTATCCACTGTATTATCACTCTGGATCCTGAAGTTTTATTTTTTTCAGGATGTTTTCACAGATACTGTTTCATTAGAATCAAACTAAATAGATAGATAGATAGATAGATAGATAGACAGACAGACAGACAGACAGACAGACAGACAGATAGATAGATAGATATAGATATAGATATAGATATAGATATAGATATAGATCTAATCCACTCTAAAATGTTCTGTTTTTGGAGAAGCAAACTATAGGATAGAAAAGTTAAGTTCCTGGCCTGCCAGTAATAACAGAACCTAGAGTAGCACCAAAGACTCTCACTTTCTCATTTATGCCCTTTCTGATTATATCAAGCAAGTCTTTTTTACCTATTTCAGTTTCTTAATATTTCTGAGCATCTGTCCATTAATTATATGGTAGCCTTATTAAGTCATTTATTAGCTATGTAGATCAAAGGCACGACTTTTGCTCTAAAATATTGTAATATGAGTGGCAGGAATCATTTAGATATAACACTTCACAGACCTCTAAGTCAGTAATAGTTACATTTAAGATTATCTGCTTCACCCAGTTTGGGTCCCTGTGATCTCAGCAGAGCAGCCTTGCAAGAGTAGGACCATGATGACACAAGTCTCCTGGTCTTCCTGCTACCCTTCCTCCTCCCTGCTTTGTTCATGGGGGCAATTGGCCTAATCTTTGTCAGTTCCAAGAAATTATAGAATAGTACTGGAAGGAGACAAACACAGTCTTCTTCAGATCTCAGGATAGTATACCCAGTCTCTGTCAGTGCTTATTATACTGTTCTATATCCTCAAATAGTAACAAAAAGTTTATCTACAGAGGGGAGAAGAAGAGCCAGCTAAAGGGAAGTGATGCAATTATGGGACAGGACTCAAGGAGACAGCTCAACAGGGCACAGAGAAGAGAGGAAGGAATATAGAGAATAAAACCTGATGACATTTGAATCCCTTGTTATCATTCTTAAGACTTAGCTGCATTCTTCTGCTTGGATCCTTGGAACCTCCCAGTCACTTTCTTTTTAGAATAATTTGAGTTTTTGAATTTATATACATATATATATTATATATGTATATTCAATATATACATATACATATATATCCAAAGGGAAGTGCCAATAAAAACACATATCAGAAACAGACTGGGGAGTTTAGAAAGATTTCCTGGAGATGTCTGAAATGAATCTTAAAGAGCTTAAAGAAACCATGGTAGAAAAGGCGTTAGGACTATTCTAAGCAAAGTGAAGTATTTAGACAATGTATTTGAGAGAAAACCTGGCACATTTGGGGAGTTGCAAATGTTTAAGTATGCTTGGAACGTAAAACAAGAATGCAGGCGTCACAAGTGAAATCCGAGAGGCAGGCAGGAATTAAGTCCTTAATTACTTTGCAAATCATGGCAAGGACTTTGGATTGCATTTTAAAATCAATTCTCATTAAAATATTTTAAACAAAAATGATGGTATAAAATTCTTTTCTAAAAGCTTTCTCAGACTGTTGTTTAGTACAGTATAAAATGGAAGAGGTTAAAATTGGAGGCAAAGAGAGCCATAGGAACTCAAAGTTTATTAACTAAATTAGGATGAACAGGAGAATACAAATTTGAGAACATAGTTGACAGAATCCACTCAACTTTCCTTGATTATTTAGATGTAGGAGAACCCAAGATAATCCAGACAAGTCTTGAATTTCATATGGCTAATAGTGAGAAATAGGGAAAAGGGGAGGTGTAGAGGACAGAAGTTCATAGAAAGGATTAAGAATGAAGGTATATTGGACTGGATTGATAGTGCAGCCAGTGGGTAGGGCATTTGCCTTGTATGGTGCTGACCCAGGTGTTAGTGTTAGACCAGGAACAGTAAGAGAGAGAGGCAGAAAAGGCAGCAGGAACCTGGAGTTCAGAAAACAGTTTCTCCAGCAATTCATCAGCAAACATCCAGCAGGAGCAATCCGACAGGGATGCCAGTGTTGGTAGCACAAACAAACAAAAAGAAAGAAGGTATAGGCTTGAAAGTCATCAACATGGATGTGGTAGTTTTTGAAGCTAGACAAACTTTAGAAGAAAGAAATTGCCTAGAATAACAATAACGGTAGAGTTCTAGGAAGCAAATGATCAAGTCCGTTTACCCATCATATTTCCAAGTTGAAAGACAGGACTACATTATACTACCATCACCCAGCCCAGAGCCACCTGCACAGAACAGGTACTAAAAAATATTTCTAGGGTAGATAAGATACAAGGTTTGAAGAATTTCTCTTTTGCCAAGATGGTATTTCAGAAACGATATTTTTCTCTTCTTTAAATAATCTTCAACTGGGCACATATGAAGCAGTAGTTTGTTTAGTTGGATACTAGGCAGTAAAAAACAGTGACTTTTGACAAGGGAAATAATTAAATTAATCCCTATATTTGTCCTAGGTATGTCTTGAGGAAGTTTTCTAACAGTAGTTTGGGAAAGGGACTTCAAACTCTCTCAGCTATTCATGGATTTGAAGAGTTTGGGACTAAGAGCAAAGAGAGACTGAAGGCCAGATGTAAACCGGTTTGTAGGGCAGGTACTAGAAGAGAGAACAGAAATGTGCAGATGGTCCCCTTCAGAGACCAGTTAACTACCAAGACCAGGAAAAGGACTGCCTGAAAGATATCAGAGGTATTACACACACATACAGCCAATAGTATGCCTTCCCATAAGTAGGACTGGAAACACAGAACATGGGGTCAGGTTCTCTGAAATACTCAGTAATGGGCCATAATCAGCCCTATACTAAGCATAGCTTCATGTGCTTTAAAAGCTAGATCTAGGGGCCAGAGCAGTAGCACAGAGTATAGGATGTTTTCCTTGCACACAGCTGATCTGATGTTTGCTTTGATTTCCTGTATCCCATATAGTTCCCTGAACCTGCCAGGAGGGATTTCTGAGCACAGAGCCAGGAGTAACCCCTGAGCACCACTGGGTATGGCCCAAAACAAAAACAAAACAAAAAGCTAGATTGAACATATAAACATTGTTTTCAGGTAGTTTGCTTCTCACAACAGAGCTAAAAGTACTTTTTAGAAATGCCAAAACATTCTAGCTTTAACAGTCTGTAGTTTAGAGTATGTTATTATGTCAAACCAGAAGTCAAATATACAAAACTATTGGGAAATGAAACCCTATAAAATAGACGTTAGAATTAGTAATCAAGTAGAGCAATATAGAAGAAAAAAGTAAGTGAATGTGATAACATGCCAATACATACTATTCAGAATGAAAAGTGAGTCAGTGAAAAGAGTATCAGGGCTAGAGGGACAATTCTCAGGAGTCTGGTACACATTCCTTTGATGAGTAAGGACTCAAGTTCGATCCCTAGTACCATGTGGCCCCTTGTGCATCACCAAGTGTGGTTTCATACCCCAGTTTTCCCTGAGCACTACTTAGAATCACCCCCTAGTTCACTTCCCCCTCCTCCCCCAAAAAGAAAAAAAATCAATCCTAGTATCTTCGAGTTGTGGGGCAATTTTGAGCAGTCCAAGAAGAGTTGTATTTGAAATTCTAAGATGGACGTCAAAGCAAAAATCAAAAATAGGACTGGAGCGATACACAGTGGCTAGGGTGTTTGCCTTGCACGTAGCCAACCTGGGTTATACCCTCTTCCCATATAGTCCCTGAGCCTGTCTAGTGTGATTTCTGAGTTCAGAGCCAGGTGTAATCTTTGAGTGCTGCCAGGTATGGTCCAAAAACAAAAACAAAAGAAATCAAAAATAATTTGAAGAAATATTGACCGAAAAGTTTTCAGAGTTACACACAAATTCATTACTCAAAGTAACATGAAGAAAGTTACAAGGCATCATCATTTCTTTTTTTGTTTGTTTTTTTTTGTTTGTTTGTTTGTTTTTGGGCCACACCCAGCTTTGCTCAGGGGTTATCCTGGCTGTCTGCTCAGAAATAGCTCCTGGCAGGCACAGGGGACCATATGGGACACCGGGATTCGAACCAAACCACCTTTGGTCCTGGATTGGCTGCTTGCAAGGCAAACACCACTGTGCTATCTCTCCGGCCCGGCATCATCATTTCTTCAGATCAGTGATTAACAGAAAAGCTTAAAGGCAATAAGAGAACAGAGACATGGAAGAGCACTAGTGACATTTTCTGATGATGCTCTGGACTATGTTGACCCAGTTGACATTTTTCTCTTCATCCCACTAGCAGAAATACACAGCTCTCTGGTGTCTGTAGAGCATTTCCCAAGACAGATTACATTCTGGGCGATAAAACAAGTTTCAATGAATCTTGAATTTAGGGTTTTAACTATTTCTATAGGTGTCCAGTGATTTTCGTGCTGTTTTAATTTGTAGCTCCCTAATGCACAATGACGCTGAGCCTTTTATTTCTTGTGCTTGTTTACCATCTGTCTATTTTTATTGGTAATGTGTCTGCTCAGATATTTCACCAACTTATTAATTGGGCTGTTGTTTTTTAATTGTTGAATTGTAAGAGTTCTTAAACTTTTATAAGTCTTAAAGGACATATTTTTATACATGTCCTTTAGCAGATGTGTGCTTCGCAAATACTATTTGCCAGTCTGTGGCTTGTCATTTCATTCTCTGTCTTTCACAGAGTTAGTGTTTCTCATTTCAACAACGTACAACTTTTTAGTTCTCTCTTTCAACTTTGTTTTGGCATTCTATCTAAATGCTTATTTGCTCCAACCTAAAGAGGTGTGTGTGTGTGTTTTATATTTACTTTTTCCTATGTTATCTTACAGGATATTATGCTTATAATTTTATGTTTCACACTTCGGTTTATGGTCCTTTTGGGTTTCATTTTCATGAGATATAAAAGGTTCATTCTAGATTCATTTCTTTATATATAGCTATCCAATGGTCAGCATCTTTTATTGAAGATTGATTCCTGCTTCTTTGAATTATTTTTGCTCAGTTGACTATATTGTTTTTCATCAATCTAGTTTTTGTCTATTCTTTTGCCAAGTTTTATTGTTGTTATTTGTCTTTGTTTTTGCCACATCTGGTAGTGCTCAGAGCTTCTGGCTCTGCAATCAGGGATCACACCTTGTGCTGAGAGGTGCCGAGGGATTGAACCCAGATCAGGCATGTGCCAGGCAAGCACCTTGCCTGCTATATTATCTCTCCATGTTCCCTCTTTTGCTAGTATTATGGTAGCCTTAATAATAGTCTTAAAAGTTTTTTGTTTGTCTCTATGTTTTTTATCAGTCATGTTAGGTATTTTGGATATTTTGTCTTTACATTCACATTTTAGAATTATTTTTTTTCTGACTACAAAAGTGACATTGACAACTATTTTATTTTTATGCCAAGGTAATGTTGACCTTATAGAATGATTTAGGAAATATTTCCTCTGCTTGTATTTTCTGGAACAGACTGGAATCTTGATGTAATTTCTTTTTAAAAAGACATTCTTGCAATAATTTTCAGAGACAAAAGAGAGGAGGGCTGGAAGGTCCAGCTCACTACATGAAGCTCACTACAAAGAGTGATGAGTGTTAGAGAAATAACTACATTGAGAACACTCATAACAGTGTGAATGAATGAGGGAAGTAGAAAGCCTCTCTAGAGTACAGGTGGGGGTGGGTAGAGAGGAGGGAGATTTGGGACATTGGTGATGGGAATGTCACACTGGTGAAGGGGGGTGTTCTTTACATGATTGAAACCCAACCACAATCATGTTTGTAATCAAGGTGTTTAAAGATAGTAAAAAAATATTTTAAGAATAAACCAACAAAACTTTCTAGACCTGGTTGGGGCCTTCTATTTTAGGTGACTTGCTTACTAATTCTCTTTTCTTTAAGAGATAAAAGCCTAATCACATTGTCTGTTTTTCCTTGAGTGCATTTTGGTAGATTGTTTCTTTCAAAAAATTGTTCCATTTCACTTGAGTTTCCAGTGCTCCAACTAGAAGTGTTTTAGGGGGGCCGGCGCGGTGGCACTAGAGGTAAGGTGACTGCCTTGCCAGCGCTAGCCTAGGATAGACCGCGGTTCGATCCCCGGCGTCCCATATGGTCCCCCAAGCCAGGAGTGACTTTTGAGCATTACCAGGTGGGGCCCAAAAACCAAACCAAAAAAAAAAGTGGGTTTTTTTTATGCTTTTTATAGAGTTTTGGGCTTTAATTTTTATTTTTTTATGAGTCTAAATGTTTAATCTACTTTATATCTACTTTACATCTGGGACTTAATATTTCCTGAAATAGTCTGGAATATTTTTAGAAATAGGTTTTCCTTCCTTTGCTGACTTGTCCTCACCCCATCATATATCTATAATTGTAAGTTTTTTCTTCCTCTTGCCCCCTTATTGGCTTATTGAGACTGAATTTCATGAAAACAGGCATCATGTGTGTCTTGCTCGCATGATGTGTATCTTGATTGACTTACTTCCAGCACGTAACACAGTGCCTGAAACTTAGTAAATACTGTTAGTTGGCTGCTTCCCCTAATGTCCTTGAGTAGTTATCAGAAGTCTAAAAAACTCTTGCGTTTCCTCCTTTAATCTCTGTGTACATTAAACTGAGGATGTAATGATGCCTTTGTGTTATTCATGAGAAAAGTGTCACACAGATTAAATAACTTGCTTCATTTTATTTAGTCAAGTGGAAGTATTTGAAACATAAACTGGCTCCAAATTGTTGGTCTTTCCACCTGAACCTTACCTGTGGGTGTTTGTCATATCTGCCTCGCTTTATCAGGTCCTTTGCATGAATGATGTGGAGAAACACTTCATCAATTCACAAATACAAACATTATTTAGTTTTTCTAGAAGAGACATTCACGTAAGAAGTTCTCAAAGATCTATTTAGATCTCTTGAGTGTTGGTCAAACTAATGTCTGGCACCTGAACTGTAAAGATTTCTTTTTCAAGCATTCTCCAGCAAGCTGGTATTTTTAAACGAACACACTTTTCTGGGATCTAAATTTTGTCTCCACTACTCTCTCTTCATGATCTTCGTTGTGTGGAGAAAGTAATTTTGAGAAGCTGTTTGTTGTCTTTCTTGCTCAGGCTGTTAGGGCAAGCAAATGATTTCGTGGGAAATCAAAGACAGAGCAAGTGAATATGTGTATTCATTAACTGCTGTGAGGAAATTATTCATATTTTAAAGTGATTGTTGATTAGCAAGGATTGTAATTTGAAAACAAACCTCATTGCAGCTTCAGTAGGCACTACAGAGCGAGCCATGGGACCAAAAGTGGTCATCACATTCTTTTTTCGAGCCTGCTTTTTAGTACCAGTTTACAGGAAGTACCCAATTGTGTACTCCCTTTATATTTTACAAACACATTAAGAGAAACCTCAGTAGTTACTCACTGCTGAAGAATCTAGCCGGAACCTTTGAAAAATAATTTGAAAAGCAAGTGGATTGCATGCATGCTGTGCTAGAAGCCTTGCACTCCCTTTCACATTCTATAATTTATATGTTGTCCCAGCATGAGGCAATTTTCATGATTTTTTTCCTTTAAATTATGCATATTAAGTGAAGTATACTGATATAAATATAGACATGACCTATAAAGGTTTCTTTGTTTTCCTCAGAATTTAACCTTTTAAGCCCCTCTTTATTCTCCAAACCACTGTTGTCATAAACAAATGTCAGAGATTTTCTAGGCTAAAGTACAGTAGTATCTTGGATACACGTATTATAGTAAAAATCTATAATACCTTTTGAAAATAAACATTGGTACTTTGAGGAATAAGGTATAATTTTAAGAAGCATATGTGAATAGAGGTTCAAAAGGCCTCCTGTGAATCTGTTTTTTTATGCAATTAAAAGAAAAAGGAGTCATCAGCAGTTGTATGGCCTAAGAAAAGCATGAATCTGAGATTATGTCTTGCCTTTTGGAAATATTTGCATGTTTGATAAATATCTTTAGCTTAGAGATATTTTTCTAGTTGTGAAAATAAAAAAATTCTTCCTTAGGCTTTAGTGACCTGTTCAAGCCCAGACTTTAGAAGCATGATAATCAGTGCACTAGTCACTTTCTTTTATTACTTGGACATAACTTAAACATCCTAGGCCAGGAACCAGTGACTGGCACTTTCATACTACTTTCTCCCAGCTGAATGTACTGAAAACGACTTGGTTATAAACTGGACCTACCCAGATTTCAAGTATCATCTCTAGATCCCAGAGGCACAAATTAAATGAAGCTGTTTTTGTATGGAAGAAGAAAGGCAAAGTTCTCACAAACCTCTTCTCTTACCTCCTAAATTCACTCTTACTGGCCCAAGATCTTAATTCTCACACCATAAGAAATAACTAGACCATTACTTATATGCTCAGCCAGCATTACTTTATTATTTAGTCCATTAGTTTTTATATCAATACTTGGAAGACCACTACTTAAGTTAAAGGAAGCCTGATCTGAATTCTGCTTATCTGCTTAATCATTTTGTAATCTTGGAAATTTTTAATTTCTATGAACCCAGTTTTATTTTTTAAATTTATAAATGTTGTGGAAGGAATTTAGCAATATAGTTTGTTTTATAAAATTTAGTTTTTATAAAGTGTTTGGCACTACTCTAGGCATTTGCTACCCACCTAATAAGTAGCTACTTTATCATTACTGTGTATTTGGATTCCCCTGCTTGGCATGCAAGAGTAATTTGTATCCTACATAACCATGTTAGAGTAAAGTAATAGACTTTATATACTTGTTTCTTAGCAATTTTTATTATGATTTTTCAGCCATATCAAACGTATAGTAAAATGAGCACACAAATATGCTGATGGAGATGTAAAAATAAGTGCATGGAACAACTTTTGGTGGAGCACTTTGGCTCTATGTCTCAGTAACCATAAAAATCCAACAGTTGCCTTTTTTAGGAATCTCTAAGGAAGAATCAGTGATTAAGACCAAAATTGACAGCCGTTAGCAATAAACAGGAATGTGTGGGATTTGGGACAGTGGGAGGCAGGCCTAAATGCCTAACAGCAGAAAATGTTTGAATAACACATGGTATGTCACATGACTTATTCTCTGCAGCCATACCAAAATATTTGATGATATGAGAATCTGCCCACAATCTATTAAGAAAACAAGATATAAATGTGTTAAGTGAATTCTTCTTTTTGTTTTTTTTTTGTTTTGGGGTCACACCTGGCGGCTCTCAGGGTTTACTCCTGGCTCTGCGCTCAGAAACCACTCCTGGCAGGCTTGGGGGACCATGGGACGCCCGGATTATAACCACTGTTTATCCTGGGCCAGCTTCGTGCAAGACGTGCCTGACCGCTGTGCTAGATCTCTCCAGCCCCAAAATTTAAGTGAATTCTTAAATGAAGTACATTAAACAATGAAATGTATCTCTGTAACCCTTTCTCACCTATTTGGAAACAAAACCAAACAAATATACACCAGATATTAACATGTGTTTATTTCTGGGTGATTCAGGGTGATTTCAGGACTTATTTTTGTATATTTGTGTTTTCCAAATTAAACAAGTTACTTGTTGCACCTTATATGAATAACCCTGGAGGAAGATTTTACTAGCTATCTGCTATTGATCAGCAGTGACTGAAAAATACACTGAAAAACTTAAGTCTGTTCCTCTAATCAGAAATGGATTATATTTTATTTTTTAATTTAACTTTTAAACTTTAAGCAGTATGGTTTATGAAGTGCTTCATAATGCAGTTGTTTGAAGCATTCAGTGTTCTCAGTTTCCTTGCCCCTTTAGCAGGCACAAAATAATTTTATATTTCTTGTTACAACAAAATGGCTGATAGAATGATTAATAAGTAAAATAAAATTTTTGAAAATTGTTATTATAACAGTGATGTTATTGAATCATTGTCTGAGGGTTTACTAAGCTGTCTATTGCTAGTTGAGTCTTCTGTGTTATTGTTTTTAGTTAACATGTTTAGTTAGCTTCTATGCAACTCTCTAATTTGCTGTGTTCTTACTGGGCTTTCAGTGTTGTAGAATTTGGAGGTGCTGCATGGATACATATGTGGTCACATACTCCAGGGGCTATAGAATAAGGGTGACTCATCAGCTTGATACTTCTTTTGTGATTAGTCTTGAAGCTATGAAGTAGGGCCATTTATGTGCTAGAGGGTGTGGGGTGCAGGTGTGACTGTCCTTCCTACAGAATGAGAATGAGAGGGGTAAGAAGCTGCCTGTCCCCTACACCAAGTAGGCCTCAGGGTTCTCAGCCCAGAAACTGGTCTGTGTGGGAGTTGGAAACTGATTTTTTTGTTGGTTTGGTTTGGTTTTGGGTTCACATCTGATGGTGCTAGGGGGGTTATTCCTGGCTCTAGACTCAGGAATTACTCCTGGCAGACTCAGCATACTAACTGGCATGCTGGAGATCTAAGTCAGCTCAGCCACATGCACAGCAAGAGCCGTACTTGCTGCACTGTCTCCAGCCCCAGAAACTGATTTCTTGACCAAAATCTTATTTCCATACTGGGCAGCTTAATTTATCTGGACCTGGAGATGTCTAAGTATGGGTTACAAGAGAAATCGTTGGACACGTTCTGAGTGTTCTTGAACATTTTGTTTTCAATATAACAGATAATTAAGAACTCAAAGAGGAAATGGTATTAAACATGCTGAAAGAGAAGCTTTTTTTGTTTCAGAAACAAAATCTTTGTCAATTTTATGAGTCTTGCAGAGACTATTAAACAAAAGGCTTGGATCATTTAAACTATTTTCCCTTGATGAGAAACGTGGCCCCATTAGAACACACACCCTGCCTAGACTCAGCTGATATTTTTGAGTCCCAGTACTGCATGATCCTCTGAACATCACTGGGAGTGGCCATGGATGCCCCAATGCTAATGGGTATGTTCCCATACAGTTGGAAAAATAGGTAAATAAAAGTAATGGTCAGAAGGAAACTGATGTGCATTTATTCTTTTTCTTTGCATGTGTCGGGGTATGTTGAAGTGTAAAGCCATTGGAGCTCAGGGGAGACCATGTAGTACCAGGATCTAACTGGAATAGGCCAAATGTATGGCAAGCACAATGCATTTTCAATACAAGAGTCTTGAAATAATAAATATATTATAACAGTGAAAAAGTACTTGCATATTAGAGTTTTTCAGTTGACATATTTTCAAGTAATTTTTGAATATCTAAAGTCAGGGACCAGAGAGAGTCAGGGCACTTGCACACAGTTAACCTAAGTTTGATCCTCAGCACCCCATATGGTCTCCAAAGAGATACCAAGAGAAATCCCTGAGCTAGAGCCAGATATAAACCCTGAACACTGCTAGTGAGTAGTAGTGATAATAATAATAACAATAATAATAATATTATTATAATAATATAAAATTATAACAAAATAACAATGTTTTGTCTTTTTTTCCTAATTAGGATCCAGTTTATGGAAAAGGAAAACTGGGAGAAATCCAAGGTCTTATTTTAGGAATGCTGGATACCTTTAACTATGAACAAGTAAGCTACTTTTTATTGCTAATATAAAAACAGTATTGAATGATCTTTTACTTTTTAGTGTTGAAAAGATGCAATAATTATACATTCAGACCATAAACATTGACACTAGAGAATCAGTACGCAGTCAGGTCACTTCACTTGCATACACATGACCCAGGTTTGATCCCTGGCATGTCATATGGTCTCCCAAGACAACATCAGGAGTGATTCTGAAGCAGCTCAGAGCCAGGAATAAGTCCTGAATACATCCAGGTTGTGGGTTTCGTGCCCCACAAAGTATATACATATATATTCATACACATACATTATTTAGTCAAAGTTTGGTAGACTGAAATGTGTATTTTTATTTTTTAATTTTTCTTGACATTAACATATATTTTGCACACACATTTTAGGCCGTGAAACTGTATCAAATTTGGATACATTTTATTACTTTGATTAATTGGCAATGAGGCAAATCTCTTCCTCCCACCTCAATGAAAAGTGTGAGAAATTTTCCAGAAAAAATAATAGAATGCCAAGATATAACCTAAGGAAAAAGAATGGATTAGCAGGCATGTAGAAAATTACAAAATAAAATTAAATGTAGGGGCTGGAGTGGTGGCGCAAATGGTAAGGCATATGCCTTGTGCACACTAGTCTAGGACGGACTGCAGTTTTATTCCCCGGCATCCCATATGGTCCCCCAAGCCAGGAGCAATTTCTGAGTACATAGCTAGGAGTAATCCCTGAGCATCACTGGATGTGCCCCCCAAAAATTTTTTTTAAAAATTAAAGGAGGTAATATGATTTGCACAATATCATAGCAGCAACAATATTGTAAACCAGTGTCTAAAGGGAAGGGAAAAGAGGCAAGTTAGGGGTTGTGAGGGAAACTGGTGGAGAGAAGTGGACACTGATAAAGGGATTGGAGTTGGAACATTGTATGACTGAAACTCAACCATGAAAAGATTTATAACGGTAATTCATAGTGATTCAATTGAAAAAGTAAAATTAAAAAATTAAATGAGTCTGCCTTTAAGTGTTTTGAAGTGGTTCATTATCATTGACCAAAGTTGGTCCTTAGTCTTCCCTTAATAGCAAACTGCCTATTGCTTTCATGCTCAGAAAACAATATGGTCTCTGTGTTCATATTTGTGTCCAGAAATGTGACTCCTAAAACTTTCTAGAAAAAGTCATTTAGGCTTATGAAGAAGAGCATATGTTGATTTGTTAATTTTTTTTAATCTGAGAGAAAAAAGAGGAGGAATGTGTATGAGAATTTTTTGATAGGTGCTATAAGAACTACAGCTTTGCTAAACTCACAGCAGTGTGGCAGATGCCCCTACTGGCACAAGCTCTGCCATGGTAGAAAGAGCTTGAATTCAAGGCAGAATTTTTATTTATTTATTTTTGTGTGTGTGGTTTTTGGGTCACACCCGGCAGTGCTCAGGGGTTACTCCTGGCTCCATGCTCAGAAATTGCTCCTGGCAGGCACGGGGGACCATATGGGATGCTGGGATTCGAACCAATGACCTCCTGCATGAAAGGCAAACGCCTTACCTCCATGCTATCTCTCCGGCCCCTCAAGTCAGAATTTTTTTTTTTAACTTTGGAACTTTTCAAGAGGAGGAAATGATGGAGTTGATTAGAAAGAAGCACATCTTTTTTTTTTCTTTCTTTTTTTTTTTTTTTTTTGGTTTTTGGGCCACACCCGGCGGTGCTCAGGGGTTACTCCTGGCTGTCTGCTCAGAAATAGCTCCTGGCAGGCATGGGGGACCACATGGGACACCGGGATTCGAACCAACCGCCTTAGGTCCTGGATCGGCTGCTTGCAAGGCAAACACCGCTGTGCTATCTCTCCGAGAAGTACATCATTTTAACTAATAGTTCTGTACCTGGTTAAAAGACTTAGAAGATACTGGGAGACTAGCAGTAGGCGAACAGTTGGGCTCTCATGAGGAGAGGCACACAAGACAGCCCAGCAAGCTTGGAAGGCACCTGCATGAATTGACTGGGAGTCAGTGACAGTGGGGAGTATTAGAGCCTTAAAATGACATCATGGGGTCCAGAGATAAAGCACTCTGGTAGGTCATTTAGGGTGTGGCCCACAAACAAACAAATGACATCATGTGATAGCTTTAGGGAAAAATTTTTTGCAGTATATGAATTTATTCTTTATTAGGGCTGGAGAGATGGTACAGCAAGGAAGGCATTTGCCAACCAGTTTTAATCCCCAGCATTCCTTATGATCCTCTGAGCCTACCAGGAGTGATCCTTGAGTGCAGAGCCAGGAGTAATCCGTAAGCACCTCCAGGTGTGCTCTTCCCACTCTCCTCAAAATAAAATCTAAACCATTTTTATTGACTCAGGCCCTGTGGTTTGCAGTACTATGAATATTAGTTTCTCATGCAAATAATTTGAACACACACTCTTTACCAGTGTACCTAAACTCCCTTCTCTCAACAACTCTGCCCCAAATTCAGTTGTGTGAGAATGTTTTAATGTCACTTCATGACAGATTGATTCAAATGACAAGTAAGTGCTGATCAGGAAAAAGTGATATCTGCCCACATGAGATGAAAAAAGAGTAATGGGGGCCAGAGAGATAGCTCAGCAGTGGGGTGTTTGCCTTGCATGTGGCTGACCCAGGAGAGACCCAGTTCAATTCCCAGCTTCCTATTTCGTTCCCCAGCCTGCCAGGGGTGATTTCTGAGTGCAGTGCTAGGAGTAACCCCTGAGCACCACTGGGTGTGGCCCAAAAATCAATAAATAAATAAATAAATAAAGTTAAAAAGAAAAAAGAAGAATGACCATTAGCTAGCTTTTCCACTGAAAGGTTATCTGAAGTAGTGCCGTGGCTACAATTTCAGTGACCAAAAAAAAAAGTCAGCATTCTGTTTTTCATTAAAACAGTTTGAACTATTCAGGGAGAAGTTATTATATAAATGTAGTAAATAGATTTGAGCCTCACTAGTCATCCAAAAGTCATTAGTATTGAATTAAACCTGAAAAAGGCCGAGTAAACATTTCTCAGTCCTGTCTCTTAGTAATTATTTTGAGACTCCTAATGTGGGTACTTGTCATTATACATTAAACCATAACACTTAAGAGCTGGGGATGTAGCTCAATAGTAAAGTACAAGCCTTGTAAGCCTCAGGCCTGGATTCAGTCCTGGTACTATCAAAAAAATACAAAATAATCACTTTAAGTTCCGGGCAGAGGGGCAAATTTAGTATTTGTTTTATCAATATCTTTAATGCCTTTATAGTATGTCCCAATTTCACCTGTTTGTGATTGAAAGTGAAGCAAGTTTTATTTCACTTTGTAAAACATTTTGGTTTATCATAGACTCTGTTGGAAACAACAACCAACCTTCTACACCAAGATCTCCACTGGTCACTGTGTAACCTCAGAGCTTCAATCACCAGAGGACTGAATCCCAAGCAGGATTACTGTTCTATATGTTTGCAGCAGTACAAGAGACGTCAAGAAATGGATGATGAAATCATTGTCTTTAGGTAAGGGGGGAGGAAGAAAGCATTACATGTATTGTGTGTGTATGTGGTGTTACCAGGCAGGACTATACATTCTAACCCTGTCCAAGGCAGACATTCTAGCAGCAACCCAAACAAGGCATTGTCCTGGCTCATTACATGCATCGTGTGTGTGTGTGTGTGTGTGTGTGTGTGTGTGTGTGTGTGTGTGTGTGTGTGTGTGTGTGTGGTGTCACTAGGCAGGACTACACCCTGTCAAAGGCAAACATTCTAGCAGCAACCCAAACAAGTCACTGTCCTGGCTCACAGCGCTGGCATTCTGCAGAGTTGTGAGGTGAGGATCTTTGTAAAGGTGGTCAGGCAACAAATAAAAACTAAGTGATGAGCACTTTATAAAAAAATAATACATGTAGCCATACGATGAGAGACTGAACATTCAAGGCAAGATTGCTATTTTAAGAGACTATTGCAAGGAAAAGCATCTCAGAATAAGTGACGTTTGAGCAGAAAGAGAGAGGTAGGAGTGAAGGTTCAGAATCTATTTTAAGGGTAGAACTGTCTCACTGATGTCTATCGGGCATGGAATGTAAGGGAACAACAATGTCTTCGACTGGAGCAACTGGCTGAATGTTTCAGAACTGGTGTGAGGCAGTGGGGGAAATGTGAGCTTTGTCTTGGAGGGTTAGGTTTGCGGTGCTCTTAGACATGTACCAAGGGATGTCAGGAACCAGGGGACTTGTCTTGAAAATGTAAATTTAGAAACCATCAGAATATAATATGTTTTGAGTCACAGTGCAAGAGAATCTAAGCAGAGGAAAAAGAAGATCTTTCTCCCTAAAATACTGAGAGAGATTCTGTGTGCTCTAAAACCAGACTTATGTAGTTCAGATCCTTGACTCTGCCACCTGCTAGCTGTGAAACCATGGACAAATTATTCTTTCTCTTTGCTTCAGTTTCCTTATCTATAAATTGTGATAGTAATGGTATTGACTTATATAAGGTTTATGTAAAGGTTAAGTGAAATAATTTACTTAAGACACAGATAGAGGAAGATTGTTAGAATTGGTGGTTGAAAAGGGAAATAGTAGTGGGCCCAGAGAGATAGCACAGCAGCGTTTGCCGATCCAGGACCTAAGGTGGTTGGTTAAAATTCCAGTGTCCCATATGGTCCCCCGTGCCTGCCAGGAGCTCTTTCTGAGCAGACAGCCAGGAGTAACCCGTGAGCACCGCCGGCTGTGGCCCAAAAACCAAAAAAAAAAAAAAAAAAAAAAAGAAAAGGGAAATAGTTCTCATCACACTGATAGTCTCTTCACTAAATAAATATATATTGGACATCTGTTGTATATTAGGTACTTTTCAGGGAATAGGATTAGAACATGAGTAAAGCAAAGGAACTGCTGTCATCAAATTTGCATTCTAGTGCCAGGGACAGACAAACTAAATGCTAGATAATGACTTCGGGAGGGAAGGGATGTTAAGTAAGATGCAGTGTTTGGGAAGGGGATTATATTTGGGGGATCAGGGCACACCACACAATACTCAGAGCTTACTGCTGGCTCTGTGCTCAGGGATCACTCCTGGCAGAATTAGGGATACCAAATGGGAAGCCAGGAATCAAACACAGGTTGACCACTTACAAGGCAAACATTTTGTCTACTCTACTATTGCCTCAGCCCAGGAGGGGTATTATATTTTATATAATGCAGCTAGAGAAAACCTCAGTGTTAAAGTAACATATAAATAGGCAGTTTTTAAAAGTAATAAAATCAATACTTTGGGGGGCATGTAAAATTTAAAATGCCTGTTAGCTGCCCTACTTGAGTTCTCTCTTTTTTAAAAAATAACACTGCAGATTTACCAAAATGTTCATAATACACTTATTTCAGACATTCAATGTTCCAGTACTAATCCCATCACACCAACAGTGTGACCTCTTCACCAGTGTCCTCAGTTTCCCATGTACCAACCAAGCCTGCCCCCTTTGCGGATGCAAAAATTTACTTTATTTTGCTTGTTCCAACACATACGCAAATGGAATTACCAAAATTTAGGTTAATAAGAGTCAATTGTGAACATCATTAAAACAATAAGAATGGAATTACTGAAATCATTGTCTGAGCATTTACTGTCTGAGCTGTTTTGTGCTTGTTGAACCTTCTGTATTATTGTTTTTGTACATTTGAGATTAGTGATCTTTGCAACATTCCCATCAGACTTTTCTGTAATGCTACTTGGGTTGACACTGTACTATGAAATTTGGAAGTGGAATGCTATGGAATTGTGGAGCTGGAATGATTAGTGGCTTGATATGGTTTAGTTGTGGAGCTGGGAGTTAATAAGGTGTGGGAGTGAAGCTCTAATCTGCATCCTTTAAGACAGATGAGATTTAGGAGAGAAGTCTGAACTGAAGGAATAAACTTGACCCTCAACCAGAAGTTGGTGGCAACTGGAAATCAGTGGTGTTGAAAGTGATCACAAAAGGATCCAAAAGGAGCAAAGGTAGAAGAGGAAAAGATCTGAAAGAGGACAACTTCTATCAGGAAAGAACAGAAAGAAATAGACCAGAGAAAAGAATTAATGTCTAAAGTAGTGCATCATGTCAGGTTGGAAAAACGAGGAATTGGGAAAATTGGCTGTGGACCATACTTAACTGTCTCTTCTGAGGAGGTTCATTTGTTAGCTTAATGTAATCAATCGAGAATTTCTTCCAAGGCATATGAATTTACAATTCTTATTTTGGTAAATGCTTCATCAAATCTCAGTGCTTGCCTTACATTTGATGAGGCAAACCACTCAAGTTACTTTCTAGCAACTTACATAATTCTGACTTCTCCGTGGTTGACTTTCTAAACTGTCTAAAAATATTTCACAGTTTGAGGACTGAACAGAAGGTCAGCTGTTCCCCAGAGGTTTTCTAGTTAGAGAGCTATAGTTTTGGTCTACTCACCCCTTAAATAGACAGTAATGTGAGTCTGGAATTTGAAAAGGAGAAGAGAGTCACTAGTAAAGTCACTTTCTTGTTTCTTAAGTAGGACAACACCTTCAGTATGGTTCAGGTAAATTGGAAATCTGAATCACTTAAAATTACATTCATTGTAGCTTACATTTATGAATTTTATGATGAGAAAGATAAACTTGTCACCTTCATTTTGCAGCTGTGGCCATTTGTATCACTCCTTCTGTCTACAAAGCAAAGAGTGCACCACAGAGATTGAGGGGCAGACAAGATGGACATGTTATAAATGCAGTTCAAGTAACAAAGTGGGAAAACTGAATGAAAATTCATTAGAAATTAAAAAGGGAAGAATAACTCCATCAGAGGTAAGACCAGTTTTTGGCAAGATGAATATCTGTATATCTTTTCTAACTAGTGCCTTGTGGGGCAGGGAAGGGGGTAGAGTTGGAGCAGATGGGAGTGGAATCTGGTGTCAAAGAAGTTGGTTAGTCCTAGTCAGTATCCAAAGAACCTCCTTTCTCTTTCCCGCACTGAAAAGCAGGGATTCAATTACAAAAAAAGACATTAAGCTCTAGTTGCACAGAGAGATACCGGTGTGGGCCTGCTGCAGTTTCTGCCTTGCTGATGGGCCCTCAGTGCTACATGGTCTTTTTCCCACACTCACGTTACATATGTGTTCAAAGTTACTTCAGAAAACTCAGTGCTCTAGTGTTCATTTGAGAGACTTTCATTATTGCCTTTGGAGTCTGACTACCAGATTAGAATTTGTATCCACTTTGCAGCCTTTCTCTTTTTTTTATTCTTTCTCCTCTCTTCTTTTTTTTTTTTTTTTTTTAGTTTTTGGGTCACACCCGGCGTTGCTCAGGGGTGACTCCTGGCTGTCTGCTCAGAAATAGCTCCTGGCAGGCACGGGGGACCATATGGGACACCGGGATTCAAACCAACCACCTTTGCAAGGCAAACGCCGCTGTGCTATCTCTCCGGGCCCATTTCTCCTCTCTTCTGAAGCAGAGACTACAGTGGAGTTTGAACTCTGTGGCTGAATAGGCTGAGGGAAAACAATTTTTAACAAGCTATTTAAAAATATATTTATATATATACAATATATATATTGGAAAATGTTAAAAATACTTTTTTGGGGGGGCAGTAAGGTGGCGCTAGAGGTAAGGTGTCTGCCTTGCAAGGGCTAGCCAAGGAAGGACCACAGTTTGATCCCCTGGCGTCCCATATGGTCCCCCCAAGCCAGGAGCAATTTCTGAGCGCTTAGTCAGGAGTAACCCCTGAGTATCAAATGGGTGTGGCCAAAAAAAAAAAAGACTTTTTGTTTATTTGTTTGTTTTTGGGGCCACACCCGGTGATGCTCAGGGGTACTTAGAAATCATTCAGAAATTGCTCCTGGCTTAGGGGACCATATGGCATACAGGGGATCGAACCTCGGTCCTAGTTTAGCCACATGCAAGGCAAACACCCTACCACTGCACCACCACTCTGGCCCCTTAAAAACACAGTTTTGTTTGTTTCCTTTTATTTAAACACCATGATTCCAAACTTGTTTGTGATTGGGTTCATGATCATGCCTCTGAGGCAGGCATTTAACTTAACTTTTCTCTCTCATATCCCTTTTGTTTTTCCTTTTAGACACATGATTTGTATTATTGTTAATGAAGGGATACTATGCATAACACTTTCTCTCCATTCAACACCCAGTTATTGTCCAGAGTGGTCAGTTTCAACTATCATTGTCATAGCGGTCCCTTCTTTACTCATAACAGCACTACTCTACTACTTATGGCAAGCTTCCTACCATGGATTGCTCCTCTAGGCCTTCACCTCTATTGTCTCTGGATATTATTACCATACTACCTTTTATTATTCTTACATCCCATAAATTAGTGAGATTATTCTATGTCTATTCCTCTCCTCTCACTCATTTCACTCAGTATAATAGTCTTCATATCATCCATGTATCCATCCATATCCATCCAGATAAAAGAAAATTTTATGATTAAGCTGCATAGTATTTCATTGTGTAGACGTGCTATGGTTTCTTTAACTACTCATTTGTTCTCAGGTACCTGGGTTTTTTCCAGATACTGGCTATTGTAAATAGTGCTGCAATGAATTTAGGATTACAGAGGGCATTTTTGTATTGTATTGTTACTTGTGTATATACCTAGGAGTGGTGTTGCTGGATCATATGGGAGTTCAATTTCTAGTTTTTTCAGGAATATCCATATTGTTTTCCAAAAAGACTGGATTAGTTGGCATTCCCACCAGCAATGAGAGAATCCCTTTCTCCCCACACTTCTGTGCCATGTTCTTGTTCTTTGTGATGTGTGCAACTCTCAAATACATATTTATTTTGTGAGGCAATGAGCAGACAAGTCCACCTTCTCTTTTCCAAGATCCTTTGGCTAGTTAAGTTTTGGGGGCTTTTGTTTTGTTTTTGTTTTTAGTCCTGTGAATTACAGTTACTCATGACTGATTTTAGGCACCCATCCCTTAACCAATGTCTACTACTCTTCACTAATGCTTACCCCTATCTTCATTTACCTCTCACTAGTCTTCTGTGAAAGGCCCTTTGTATCTCTCTGTCTCTCTATGTATACATATATGTGTATATATACACACCAATACACACAAAAATTAATGTGTGTGTGTTTGCACTGTGGTTTACAGTACTGTTGTTGATAGGGTTTCATACATATTATACCTTGTCATCTTTCAGTACCACCTTCTCCCCTTGGTTAAATGCTTCCCTCTACAATAGGCTCTTCCCTGGCCAGTACCCCAACCCTCTTAAGTGGCATATTCGCTACTGAATACCAGTTCTCAAGTTCTTTGTTTCCTTTGTGTTTGGGTATTCATTATTTTACATTTCTATTTCTTTATATCCTGCTTATGAAAGAGATTACTTTGTATTGATCTCTCTCTCTTTAATTTTACTCAGCATGAAACTGTCTGGACCTCCCCATGTAGTAGCATATTTTATGGCTGTATCTTTTCTTATAGCTGTGTAATATTCCATTGTGTATATGTAATATAGTTTCTTTATCCGGTCATCTATTCTTGAATACTTGGGTTGTTTTCAGATTTTGACTATTGTGAATAGTGCTGCAAGGAACATAGGCTGCAAATGTCTTTTCTTCATTTTTGTTTTGGGGCCCTTGGAGTGTATTCCAAGAAATGGAGTTGCTGGATTAAAATAAAGCTCAATTTTTAGATTTTTTAAGATTTTCCATGAAAAAGTCAACATTCCCACCAATGGTTGTTTCTCCCCAAATTCACACCAGCATTGGTTGTTCTTGTTTTTTGTTTGTTTATTTGTTTATTTTTTATGTGTTCCAATCTTTCTGGTATGAGATGATATCTCATTGTTGCTTTGATTTGCATCTCTGTTATGATTTGCATTACTATTTGATTTGAACAGTGATGTAAAGCATTTTTTCATGTGTCTTTTGACTATTTGTATTTCTTCTTTGAGTAAGACTCTATTCATCTCTTTTCCCCCATTTTTTGATAGGTTTGAATGGTGCTCCTGAGTCATAGACAGGGTCTCAATGGTGCTGTGCTTCAATTGCTTTGGAACAGGGCTGACTTGGGCAGAGGGGAAGGGGCAAGTCAGATACGTTTTTGACACATTTGTCTTCCTGTAAGTAGTAGGTTTTGGTTTTTTGTTTTGTTTTTCTTTTTCCCTGAGGGGATTGGGTGTAAGAATTGCTTCACCACACCTGTCTCTGCTTAGGGTTTACTCTATCTAAACTGTGTTCTAGTGTCACTCCTGGCAGGTTCAGGGGTCCATTTGTGGTACCAGGGATTGGACTCAAGTCAGCTGCATGCAAAATCAGTGCTTTAATCCACTGTACTATCATTCTGGTCCAGTATGATAATTTTATACTAGGAAATATAGGGAGCAGGAAGAAAGAGAGGCAGAGGAGGTTACACATTCAAGAGAGAACACAGGCTTCTCTAGAGGGGAGAGTTATAGAGTACCCCTTAAAGTTAAAGAATAGAATTATATCTCAGATTGGTATAATTGCCCCAGATTTTTTTTGTTTAGGAAGAGGCACCAGATTTTTTTTTGTTTAAGAAGAGAATACAGAGGCTGGAGAGATAGGGTAAGGCATTTGCCTTGCATGCAGAAGGTCGGTGGTTTGAATCCCTGCGTCCCATATGGTCCCCCGAGCCTGCCAGGAGTGATTTCTGAGCATAGAGCCAGGAGTAACCCCTGAACGCTGCCAGGAGTGGACCCCCCCCCAAAAAAAAAAAAAAAAACTAGAAGAGAATACAGAGATAAAAACTTCTGACAGAATCTATTTAGGTTCTTGGGAGGAAAATAGAGAAAATGTGTGTGTTTGTTTTCTTTACCCATTAAAAAAATTAATTCTCATTAGTCAAAAAAAAGGAAGGAAGGAAGGGAGGGAGGGAGGGAGGGAGGAAGGAAGGAAGGAAGGAAGGAAGGAAGGAAGGAAGGAAGGAAGGAAGGAAGGAAGGAAGGAAGGAAGGAAGGAAGGAAGGAAGGAAGGAAGGAAGGAAGGAAGGAAGGACTGATGACTCTTGGGTATTTGGCTATTTTTATCAAACTTAGAATATATCTGCAATTTTTGAACATTTAAAAAAAAGATTTTTTTTTTTGAGCCATACTCAGTGATGCTAGGGCTTATTCCTGGCTCTACATTCACTCCTGGGCTGTCTATGTGGGATGTTAGGAATTGAACCCAGGTCAGCTGTGTGTAGGCAGTCAATCATCTTACTCACTGTGCTATCACTCCTGCCCCATGTCTTTATTAAAGCACCATGATTTACAAATTTATTCATAGTTGAGTTTTAGACAGACTGTGTTTTAACTCCAATCCCACCACTGATGTCTGCTTTCCTCCACCAACATTCCCAGTTTCCCTCCCATCTCCCTCTACCCTGGCAGCCATTTTATCAGGCACCTTTTTGAGTTCAGTTGAGTATTATTATTTCAGTGTTGTTGCTATTTGCATTCAGCACATTGATATCCAGGATATATAAGATACTCACAAAGATCAACAGCAATAACCAAAAACCCTAAAAACCTCATCCAAAAAATGGTGAGAAAAAATAGATACATATTTCTCTGAAGAAGATCACCAGATGGCCAACAGGCACATGAAAAAAAAATGCTCATCATTACTTATTATTAGGGAAATTCAATTAAAGACAGCAGTGAGATATCTTATAAATATCTCACATATCTTTGATATATGAGAATGGCACATATCAAAAATACTGAGAAAAATATGTGTTGGTGGGATGTCATAAAAAAGAACTCTCTTCCACTGCTGGTGGAAATGTTGTATGGTCTAACCCCTATGGAAAACAATATTAAAGGTGTCTGGGGTGGGTTTTTTTTTTTTTTAGGGGACTCAGAACTGAGCTTTGATTTGATTGCCTTTTTAATGATTCTAGGAATATTGGACATGAAAGAGTGGAAGAAAATAAGCTCTAGGAGACCAAAAACAAATTGTATAAACCTTAGGTTTTTTCTAGAAGAATACTGGAAGAAAGTCCTTAAGTTACAGCACAGGGCAGGGTACAAAGACAGCACCCTTTCATCTCTGAGATGCAATAGAATCTGGGGGTGAGGGACACAATAGCTCTAGTTCTCAGCAGAGTTTAGACAAGGAGAGCACTTAGATGCTATAAGAGTCTCACCCCTGCATTGACGTTATAGAACTTCCGAAGGCCATAAAAATGAGTACCCAAAGAATTGGAGGTAGTAGCACCCCCAAGTTCATCTGGGACTAGGAGTAATGCCAACTTGGACAGATTCATTATTCACAGAGAAACCTTGAGAGATTCCTAATAAGGTTGTGTCCTCGGTATTGGGGAAAGGTTAACCCCAGATTATTGACTGTTTTGGTTCTACCCACCTAACAACTACCAGGATCCATAAAGTTCAAATTATTTCCAACTCTATAGCTATTGCTAAGAACAAATCTCAAGAATATGTTGAGAACTACAAAAAAATTAACAATAAGGTAGGATTCATAGATCCTGGCATTGATCAAAATTTACCAGGCATGCAAGAAAGCAGGAAAATGCAAGTCATCAAGAGGAAAAAGAAATCAGCTTTATGACATTCTGAAAAGGTAAAACTGTAGAGACAGTAAAAAAGGTCTGTGGATGCCAGGTGCAAGAATGCTGGGGGCCGAGATGCATAAATGGAAGTGCAGAGGTCTTTTAAGGCAATGAAATGATCTTTAATACTCTAGTAGTATGCTAAAGAAGCTAAATAGGATACATTGAGTTGTGAACATTATAGAGAGCCAATAGAACATCTAAAGATGAAAACTACAGTTTCTGTGAAGAAGCCTAGATAACAACATATTGGACACTGCAAAAGAAACACTTCATAGACATGAATGGCTAGTAAAAGACTGTCACATAACAAACAGAGAAAAAGACACAAAAAACAAATGAGCAGATTGTCAGTGAACTATGAAACAACTAAGCAACATCAGTGTAATTGGATCTTGGGAGAGAGAACATAGGGACCTGGATTATGTAGAAATATAATTGTGTTTTGGTGATAAGAGGAAAATAAAGTGCTTTTTGTCCTTACTGAGGCAACTCTGCTTTATAATACTGGATATGTTTCTTTATTTTGCCTTTGGGGCCACACCCAACAGTGCTCAGGGGCTTTCTGCATGGTACTGTGTGGGGTGGGGTGGGGGGATGTCACTTATGGCTATGTTAGGGTAACCATAAGGTGCTGGGGACCAGGTCCAGGCCTTCCACTTAGCCATTAAGTTATCTCCCTGGCTCTTGTAATTATTTAAGAGCACAATTTCACACCTCTTTAAAATGTAAGTTACTACAGCACTCTTTCCTTCCAAGTGCCAGTATTTCTCCACCTCATCTTTGGGGCCCTCGTCCACTTTCAGTCCTCTACCCCACCCTCACTCTTTGGTGATTTCTGTTCTGTGGTCAGTGGCAAGGATTTATTTTTGTTTGCCTGTACCCTGACTTAGCTTTTTTTTTGGGGGGGGGCAGGGGCACACTTTAGCTTTATGCTCAGAAATCACTCATGATGGAGCTTGGGCAACCATACTGGGTGCCAGTATTAAAACCTGGGCCTTTTGCATGCAAGGCAACATGCCATACTCACTTGTACTATCACTCCAGCCCTGGCTTTACTGTTTTATATCCCATATACAAGTGAGATCATCTGATAGTTGACCTTCTCCTTCCACTCTGCTTATCATAACACCGTCCAGGCCCATCAATGTTGTCACTAAAGAGCTGGCTTCATCTTTTCTGACAGTTGAGTAGTATTTTGTTGTGTGCATTTATATCATGTATTAATTTGTTGTTATCTTGGTATTGGAAATAATGCAGATAATAAACATAGATATGCTCTTGTATTCTTTCAAGTAGGTGCCTGGAAATAGAGTTGTTAGATTATACAGTAGGGCTATTTTTAATGTTTTGAGAAATCTCTATATTGTATTCCTTTGAAATTGGACCAATGTTGTTCTCACTAACAGTAAATGAGGGTTATTTTTTTTTGTACAGCCCTGACAGTACTTGTTTCTGGCCTTTTGAATAGACACAAAATAAGATTGATACTTCAAGGCTACCTTGAACTAGCTGTTGGCTAGTTATACTTTTTTTTTTTAATCAATTATTTGTTCAAATTTTCTCCCTATTATTTGTTAGTAATTTTGTAGTTGTTGAGTTTGGATATTAGCCCTTTGACAAGATGTGTGTTAAGTGAATATGTTCTTCCATCAGTGAGTTTCTTTCACAGCTCACTCTTTGAGTTTCTTTCACTCTGCAAAAGCTTTTAAATTTCAGAAATAATTCTATTTGTTTATGCTTTTATCTCCCTTGCTATTAGACTTGAATCTCCAGAGACATAATTAAAGCCAGTATTGTAGAGTGGTGGTGGTAGTTTGGGGGCCCACATCTTGCAGTGCTCAAGGACAAGTTCCAGGACAGTGCTTGGAGGGTTACTTTAGGCAGTGCTTGGGGGACCATACAGGACCAGTGGTCTAACCTGGGACACTTTTATATAGAGTATTTCTCCTGCTTTTTGAGTAATTCATCAGACGTCAAAGGGTGTTTGCCTATGTTTTCTTCAGTGTAGTTTATGGTTTGGGTGGGGTTTAAATTCCAAGTGTTCTGTCTACTTTTGCTTAGCATTTGTGCATGTTGTGAGATATGGATCTAGTTTCATGCTTTTTCATGTGGCTATTCAGTCTTCACCTCACCATTTATTGAGAAGGCTTTCCTTTCACCATCTTATGCTCTTGACTCCTTTGTTATAAAATAACTGAACATATGTGACAATTTAATTCTGGACTTCCAATTCTATCCCATTGATCTATGTGCCTATTTTTATTCCAGTGCCTCACTATTATGACTGTTACAGCTATACTATGGAAGTATAAATTTTTTTTTGATTGGAAGTATAATTTGAAGTCAGGAAGCATGATACTAGCTTCCATTTTTTAATATATTTTTTCTTTATTTAAACATCTTGATTACAAATATGATTGTGACTAGGTTTCAGTCATGTAAAGAACACCCCCCCCCCTTCATCAGTGCAACATTCCCACCACCAATGTCCCAAATCTCCCTCCATCCAACCCCACCCCTATCTGTACTCTAGATAGGCTTTCCAGTTCTCTCATTCATTCACATGATTATGGTAGTTCTCAGTGTAGTTATTTCTATAACTGCACTCACCACTCTTTGTGGTGAGCTTCATGAAGTGAGCTGGAAGTTCCAGCCCTCCTCTCATTGTCTCTGAGGATTGTTGCAAAAATGACTTTTATGTTTCTTAAAACTCATAGATGAGTGAGACTATTCTGCATCTCTCTCTCCCTCTGATTTATTTCAGCATGATAGATTCCATATACATCCATGTATATGAAAATTTCATGACTTTATCTCTCCTGACGGCTTCATAATATCCCATTATGTATATGTACCACAGTTTCTTTAGCCATTCGTCTGTTGAAGGGCATCTTGGTTATTTCCAGAGCCTGGCTATTGTGAATAGTGCTGCAATAAATATAGGTGTGAGGAAGGAGTTTTTGTATTGTGTTCTTGTGTTCTTAGGGTATATCCCTAGGAGTGGAATAGCTGGGTCGAATGGGAGCTCAATTTCCAGATTTTGGAGGAATCTCCATATCGTTTTCCATAGAGGTTGGACTAAACAGCATTCCCACCAGCAGTGGAAAGAGTTCCTTTCTCTCCACATCCCCACCAGCACTGATTGTTCTCATTCTTTGTGATGTGTGTCAATCTCTGTGGTGTGAGATGGTATCTCATTGTTGTTTTGATTTGCATCTTCCTGATGATTAGTGATGAGGAGCATTTTTTCATGTGCCTTTTGGCCATTTGTATTTCTTTTTTTATCAAAGTGTCTGTTCATTTCTTCTCCCCATTTTTTGATGGGATTAGATGTTTTTTCTTGTAAATTTCTGTCAGTGCCCTGTATATTTTGGATATTAAGCCCCTTATCCGATGGGTATTGGGTGAATAGTTTCTCCCACACGGTGGGTGACTCTTGTATCCTGGGCACTATTTCTTTTGAGGTGCTGAAGCTTCTCAGCTTAATATAGTTCCATTTTGATATATATATATAGTTCCATGTTGATCTCTGCTTTCACTTGTTTGGAAAGTGAAGTTTCCTCCTTGAAGATGCCCATCTTGCTGAGAGTTTTGATCAAGAATGGGTGTTGGCTCATCTATGGGTTTTAAGAAAAATGAAAGACATTTTTAACAGTATCTCAGAGACAAGAGAGATGAGGGCTGGTAAAGTGCAGCTCATGACATGAAGCTCATCACATAGAGTGATGAGTGCAGTTGAAGAGATGACTACACTGAAAACTATCATAACAGTGTCAATGAATGAGGGAAGTAGAAAGCCTGTCTCGAGTACAGGTATGGGGGGGGGAGTGAGGAGGAGGGAGATCTGGGAAATTGGTGGTGGGAATGTTGCACTGGTGAAGGGGTGTGTTCTTTACATGACTGTAATCATACAACTATAATCATATTTGTAATCATGGTGCTTAAATAAAGATAATTATAAAAAAAGAATGGGTGTTGGACCTTATCAAATGCTTTCTCGGCATCTATTGATATGATCATGTGATTTTTATTTTTTTTCTTGTTGATGTGTATGATGTTGATAGATTTACAGATGTTAAACCATCCTTGCATTCCTGGGATGAAACCTACTTGGTGTGGTGTATGATCTTGATGATGCATTGGATCCTATTCACTAGGATTTTGTTGAAGATCTTTGCATCTGCATTCATCAGGGATATTGGTCTGTAATTTTCTTTTTTGTCTGGTTTTGGTATCAAGGTGATGTTGGCTTCATAAAAGCTGTTTGGGAGTGTTCCCGTTTTTTCAATTTCATGGAAGAGTCTGGCTAGGATTGGTAGTAGCTCCTCTTGAAAGGTTTGAAAGAATTCATTAGTAAATCCACCTGGGCCTGGGCTTTTCTTTTGGGGCAGATGTTTGATTACAGTTTCAATTTCCTCAATAGTGATAGGGGTATTTCGATATGCTACATCCTCCCTACTTAACTGTGGAAGGTTATAAGTGTCCAAGAATTTTTCCATTTCTTCTAGGTTCTCATGTTTAGTAGCATAAAGTTTCTCAAAGTAGTCTCTGATTACCCTTTGGATCTCTGCAGTATCTGTCATGATCTTCCCCTTTTCATTTCTAATACGGGTTATTAGGATTCTCTCTCTTTCTTTGTGAGTTCTGCCGATGGTCTATCAATCTTGTTTATTTTTCAAAGAACCAACTTATGCTTTCGTTGATCTTTCAGATTGTTTTTTGGTTTTCCACTTCATTGATTTCTGCTTTCAGCTTTGTTATTTCCTTCTGTCTCCCTATTTTTGGTTCCTTTTGTTGGTCATTTTCTAATTTTATGAGCTGCGTCATTAAGTTATTCAGGTATGCCCCTTCTTCCTTCCTGATGGGTGCAACCTTCCGTGGGGGACCCCCGACCCGTGGGGGTGTGGGAATGAAGGTTGCTAGTTATTCGTGGGTTTGCCCGAGCAGAACCGACCTGTGAAGAAAAACTTGAGAAGTTAGTAAGAAAAGTCCTCAAGACAACACATGCTGTTCAAAAGGGGAGTTTATTGTCGGGGTGATCAGCTTTTAAGGGCTGAAATACGTCAGAGGGTGTTACGGGTTCTCCACCAATTACAATTGCAAGTATTCATTAGCATAAGCTGGGACAGGTAATAGGGAGGGGCAAAGAGGTATAGAGCACATGTTTACCCTGAAAACACAAACTCCAAACAAGGTTCTATAAATTTTACTCAGCAAGCATAAATAAAACATCAGCTGTAATCATAATAATCTTTTGCTAACACAAAGGCAAGTTGCTCTATATTTTCTTTCTGGCTGGATGTATTGGGCTGCTTTGAATTACTTTAGTATTTGTCTATTTCCTTTGTTCTCAGGGCATGGGCGCCTCTGGTCACGTGGGTGACAAGGTTAGGGATTACTGAGGTGTCCTTTGTTCTAGGTTTCATCAGCTAGGCTCCCCACAGATGGGTGCTTGTAAAACTATAAATTTTCCTCTCAGGATTACTTTTGCTGTGTCCCATAGATTTTGGCAGTTTGTATCTTCATTATCATTTGTCTCCAGGAAAGTTTTGATTTCCTCTTTGATTTCATCTTGGACCCACTGTTCAGTAGCAGGGTGTTTAATTTCCAATTGTTAAAGTTTTTCTTCTGTGTGCCTTTGTAGTTCACATCTAATATCAGAGCCTTGTGGTCAGCAAAGGTAGCCTGCAAGATTTCTATCCTCTTGATTTTATGAAGGTATGTTTTATGTGTCAGCATGTAGTCTATCCTGGAGAATGACCCATGTACATTGGAGAAGAATGTGTATCCAGGTTTTTTGGGGTGGAGTGTCCTATATATATCTACTAGTCCTCTTTCTTCCATTACTCTTTTCAGGGCTGGTATGTTTTTGCTGAGTTTCAGTCTGGTTGACCTATCGAGTGTTGACAGGGCGTGTTGAGGTCTCCCACAATTATTGTGTTATTATTGATGTCTTCTTTCAGATTTGTCAGTACTTGTTTTAGATAATTTGCTGGTCTCTCATTAGGTGCATATATGTTTAATAGTCTTATTTCTTCCTGTTGCACATATCCCTTGATTAGTAGGTAGTGTCCATCTTTGTCCCTTACCACTTTTCTGAGTATAAAGTTGGTGTCATCAGATATTAATATGACCACCCCAGCTTTTTTAAGGGTGTTGTTTGCTTGGATGATTTTCCTCCAGCCTTTGACTTTGAGTCTATGTTTGTTCTGGCTATTCAGGTGTGTTTCTTGTAGGCAGCAGAAGGTTGGGTTCATCTTTTTGACCCATTTTGCCACTCTGTGTCTTTTAATTGGTGAATTTAGTCCATTGACATTGAGGGAGATGATTGTCATAGGATTTAATGTCATCTTTGTAGATAAGTTTGCTGTGTTTGTTGGTCTCTCTTGTCTTAAAGTAGATCTGTCAGTTTTTCCTTTAAGGCTGGTTTTTCATCTGTGAAGTTTCTGGGCGGTTGTTTATCCATGAAGCTATGTATTCTTCCTTCAAACCTGAACGTGAGTCGGGCTGGGTGCAGTATTCTTGGTGAGGCATTCATTTCATTCAGTCTTGTCACAATATCCCACCACTGTCTTCTGGCCTTGAGAGTTTCTTGTGACATGTCTGCTGTATGTCTTAAGGATACTCCTTTGAATGTAATTTCCCTTTTTGATCTTGCTGCTTTCAGGATTCTATCCCTCTCTGTGGGATTTTTCATTGTAACAAGGATTGTGTCTTGGGGTGTTTTTCTTCGGGCATGTAGGATTTGATTGCATATAGTCTTTAACTCTGGGAGTATCTCTTTGATGATGTTTTTGACAGTTGATTCTTTCTGGGTATCTTCTACCTGGGCCTCTGGAACTCCAATGATTCTTATGTTGTTTCTGTTGAGTTTATCAAATATTTCTATTTTCATTTGTTCGCATTCCTTGAGTACTTTTTCCATTGCCTGATCGTTTGTCTTAAGGTTCTTTTCCAATTTCTTCTGCTGTGTTGAATTTTTCTGCATCTCATCTTCCAGCATGCCGATTCTGTCCTCAGCTGCTGATACCCTGCTGGAGAGGCCATCCACTGAGGTTTTCAATTCAGCTACCGTGTTTTTCAGATCTGTTATTTCAGTTTGGAGTTTTCTGATTTCTGTCTTTGTGTTCTGTTGAGATCAATCTATGCTTTCTTTGAGTTCTATAAACATCTTCCATATTTCTATTCTAAATTTCTTATCTGTGAGGTTAATCAGATAGTTGGAATTTTTTAGGTCATCTGAGCTATCGTCTTCGTTCTCTGTGCATGGTGTTTGCCTGCGAGGTTTCCCCATTGTCACGCTTGTAGTGTGAGTTTTTCTGCATGTTGTGGTGGGGTTCATTGGTTAGAAAGAGTGCCTGATTCTGAAGTGAAGCCTCTAGGTGATAGTTTTTTTTGGGGTGCGCTCCCTAGGCCTCTGAAGAGAGCTTCAGGTATTCATGAAAGACAGACAGGCAGAGCAAAGGTTTCCCTTGAGGTCCTCAGAGTCTTCAAAGGCACAGCAGGGCGGAGCTTCCGCAGGCCAGAGGGCTCAGCTTTTGCCTGGCAGCCCCCAGCCAGACTTTACTCACTCAGTTGCTGGGCAGCTTCAGAATGCAGTTTTGGGGGGTTCGCTCCCTAGGCCTCTGAGGAGAGCTTCAGGTATTCATGAAAGACAGACAGGCAGAGCCCTAGCTTTCACCTTTTTTCCCCCTCAGGATTATTTTGACAATTTGGGGTCTTCAGTATTTCCATAGGAATTTCAGTTGGGTTTCTTTCACAGTTACAAAATTGTTCACAATTGAGTTTCAGTCATACAATGCACAGCACCTTTCACCAATGCACATTTCCCACTACCAGCAATGTGGCTCTTTATAAAAATATTTTGGATGAGCCAAAAGATATCTCAGGGTCTAAGGTGTGAGGACACCAGCTTAACCCCTAGAGCCACCCACACGCTGAAGGTGATTGTCGAAACTCTGTTGTTTATGTTTTTGTTTTACTGGGCAATGGGGAGGCAACACCCAATGATAGTTGGGGGCTACTCCTGGTTCTGTATTTGGAGGTGTGTCCTGGCCAGATCCCAGGGACCATGTGGTGCTAGGCATAGAATCTGGGCCACTTACTGCAAAGCCTTCTCTCTACCGACTTTCTTGCTCATGATAGGAAGCCCTCCTGTCTACATGCTCCTATGCTACAAGTGATCTCAGGCTGCACCACAATCAGGTGTGCAGAAGCCCTGAAACTAAAGGAGTGAGCTGTGGCAAACCTGCAACCCACAGTAAGCATGATAGCCTGGTTAGTGTGTGGTCCCAGTCATCACACACCATCAAAAGTCAGGGAAGGGGAGAAAGAATAAAAGGAAAGGTAAACTAATAAAAAAAAAGTGTAGAGTTTCATAACTATTATTAAAAACTACCCTCTTGGGGCCAGAGAGATAGCCTGGAGGTAAGGTGTCTGCCTTCAGGCAGAAGGACGGTGGTTCAAATCACAGCATCCCTTATGGTCCCCCTGCCAGGGGTGATTTCTGAGAATAGAGCCAGGAGTAACCCCTGAGTGCTGCCAGGTGTGACCCAAAAACAAAAACAAAAACATAACTATTGTTAAAAACTACCCTCTTGGGGCCGGAGAGATAGCATGGAGGTAAGGCATTTGCCTTTCATGCAGAAGGTCATTGGTTTGAATCCTGGCATTCCATATGGTCCCCCGAGCCTGCCAGGAGTGATTTCTAAGCATGGAGCCAGGAGTGATTTCTAAGCATGATGCCAGGAGTAACCCCTGAGCACTGCCAGGTGTGCCCCCCCCAAAAAAAAGAAACAAACAAACAAACAAAAATTACCCTCTTGTTACTAAAAATGACAACTATTGTGCATGTTCAAATATTTTTAAATTAGTAAGCCATTGTTAAAATAAACAGAAGTTGGGGCCGGCGAGGTGGCACTAGAGGTAAGGTGTCTCCCTTGCAAGCGCTATTCAAGGATCAGGACCACAGTTCGATCCCCCGGCATCCCATATGGTCCCCCACAAGCCAGGGGCAATTTCTGAGTGCTTAGCCAGGAGTAACCCCTGAGCATCAAATGGGTGTGGCCCAAAAAAAAACAAAAAAAAAAAAAAAAGAAAAGAAAAAGAAATAGAAGTCATAAAGATATGGGAAGATAGTCTCAAAAATTAGAAGAATTAATATTTGGAGTGCTTTTCGAACAGTGTTCAGGATAGCCCCATGAATGAACATTTTTTGTTTGCTTTGGGGGGGCCACACACACCAATGCTCAGGGATTACTTCCTGGCTCTGTCCTCAGAAATTAGTCATGGCAGATTTGAGAAATATATGGGATTCTGTGGATCAAAATAGGGTTGACCACATGCAAGGCAAGTGCCCAACCCACTGTACTGCTGTTCTAGTTCAGAGTAAACTTTTTTTTTTTGGTTTTTGGGTCACACCCGGCAGCACTCAGAGGTTATTCCTGGCTCTATGCTGAGAAATCGCTCCTGGCAGGCTCGGGGAACCATATGGGATGCCGGGATTCGAACCACCTTCCTTCTGCATGAAAGGCAAATGCCTTACCTCCATGCTATCTCTCCGGCCCCGCAGAGTAAACAGTTTTTAATGAAACTAGTCTACCTGAAGCACTATATGATAAATGTAATCCCCTTCAAAATTACAATATTCATTTTATTTTGTTTTGTTTTTTTAAAAAAGAGCAATAACAAAATACATTTAAAATTACCAGAAAAAAAGAAAATCACCTTAATGTAAGGGATCAGGGCATGAGTCTAGGAAACCAAGCAGTTAAAAAAGAATGTTAGCAATCAGAAGTCTAGAAAATGGAGTTTAAGAGGAGAGAAGTACATACACTAGAAGAGTACTGCACTGATTAGTCTTTTTACTTCGAAGACTTCTTTTGCCCCGAGTACTATAAGCAGGGAGCCTAGGTAAAAGTGGAATATTTTCATGGGGCTAGAGCCATACCACAGGGGTTAAGGTACTCACCTTACATATGGCAGACCTGTATTCGATTCCCAGAACTTTATATGGTCCTTTAAGCTCACCTGAAGGAATAACACTACCATATCACCTAGTTATACTATTTCTTGGCATCTATCCCCCAAAAGTAAGAGCATTAATTCAAAAGAATATATAGACTCCTATGGTCATCGCTGCACTTAGAATAATAGCAAAGATATGGTATAGCTTTTTTTTTCTTTCTTTTTTTTTTTTTTGTTTTTGGCTCACACTCGGCAGCGCTCAGGGGTTACTCCATGCTCAGAAATTGCTCCTGGCAGGCTTGGGGGACCATGTGGAATGCCCAGATTCAAACCAGTGACCTTCTGCATGAAAGGCAAACTCCTTACCTCCATGCTATCTCTCCAGCCCCAGGTATAGCTTTTCTATTGGAGGTCCAGAAAGCAAGGAGAGAAAACTTGGGGGGCGTGGAGCACTAACCTACTGATATATAAGATAGCCCCACGCTTGGTGAAAAGCTTTAAACATCTTTGTCCATAAACCATATTTAGCAGAATAAATGGAGAAAAACACACGGGCATATTATTAACAATCTTAACATCTCACAACTAGAGACATTGAGAGTGGTAGATGACTTCTCAAGAAAATAGAAACTTGAGGACAGAAGTTTCTAAAGCAAGGGTCTCAAACTTGTGGCCCATAGGCCGTTTGCGGCCCTCTGTACAACATTTTGTGGTCCTGCCCTAGAGGACTCTTTTTTTGTGTTTTGTTTTAGTTGTTTGGGTCACAACCCCCAATGTTCAAGGCTTACTACTGACTTTGCACTCAAGGATCACCCCAACTTTGCTGCGGCCCCCCAGGTAAATTGAGTTTGAGACCCCTGATCTAAAGAAAATCAAATAGTATGTGCAATTGTCCACCTTAGCTCTTTGGTTTTGCTTTCTGTGGTTGCAGTTACCTGGGGAGAACAATGGCTGGAAAATACTATACATAAGATACTCTGAGAGAAAGGGAAAACCACATTCACTAACTTCATTATTTGTGCAGTTACAAAAGTCCTATTTTATTGTTGAGAATCGTATTATTCCTAAATTCCAAATTGAACTTTCCATGAGTATCTATGTATATGAAAAACTATCATGTCCATAGTAGGGTTTGGTCCATGCTCCCATTTGAGGTATGGATCATAAACCACATGGATAAGGGGGAGAAGACTGCTGGCCAGATTATGTAACAGTTTCAGTGGAAGCTGGGGTATCATTCTATAATCAACGGCCTAGTTGTGAGCCTAGTTGTCTTCTAGGCTGAGGTGAAAGGGGACATGAGGGAGGAAGGAAGAAAGGAAGAAGGAGGGAAGGAAAGAAGGGAGGGAGGGAGGGAAGAGGGGAGAGAGGGAGGGAGGGAGAAGGAGGAATTGTTTTGGTTTCAGAGCTTTGGGGATTTCAGAAATATAGAAAAACAGTTTATAGGTCTACTATTACATTTAAACAGTTTATAGATCTCTTAGTAGAATAATTGGCATTGTGTAGTTTTAAATGTCTATGATTTTTGAAATGGCAACTTACAAAGAATCTATTAGTGGAAATAACAGAAATAGTGTGTTCCAAACTACAGATAGACTTTTTATGATAATGTTATTAAATAAAAATTGGAAATGATGCAAAAGCTTCAAGATTTGATTAAATTAATTGTGGTATGTCCAGCAACGATTGAACTGCAGCATAGCCATAAAAAATGCAGAACTACTGACAAGGTAAAATAAACATATTCTGCCTTTAACATGAAATGATCACCAGGCAATGTGATCCTAGCATTAGCAGTAGTTGCTCCTGTGTGCTTGATGTGATTTTTAATTGACTTTGTATTGCTCTATTGTTTGTTTGTTTGTTTGTTTTGCATGCCCAAGGATCAAACCCTGAGACTCTACTGGTGAGCCGCCTTCCTGATCCTGCTCAGTTGTTTTCTAATTTTCATCAGTGAACATTTTTCCTTTTGCAGTCTGAAAAATTAAGACCTGTTTTTGAATGATTGCAACATGATAAGAGGGTTTTCCTATTTCTATTAAATATCTGATGAGATGGTTTTCCAAGTCCTGGATCATTTTATTAGCAAAGATCACAAAAATTCAGCACTATTAAGGCCATAGCTTAATATATCATCCATATCCCCAGATCTGATGTCTGCACACCTCAATTTAAAGTGTCTTTTTCAAGCTGCATTGCCTCGGGCATTTCCAGAAGAAATCCTGTTAAATGAAAAATCAGACGTTTCATGAGTGATGCCGAACCATTTTTGTTGCCACTTCAAACACTCTCCGGCTTAATCTCCAGAGAACAGCTTTCTCAGATAAATTGTCCAGCACCACATCTAGTTCTTGGCCTGTTTTTAAAAGTCTGAAAACTCTTTCATGAGATCGTTTTCTTAAGCTTAAATATCTACATTGCTTTGAAAAATCTATTTTCTCTCTTTTCACAAAGAGCATACCAGGAGTTAAAATTGGATCACATTTAGCAAGCTGTATCCTACATCTGGAGTGAATTCCAGAGTATTAATGTCATGGTATATTAGAGCAAAAAGGCTGTCGAGTCTAATTTCTGCAGATCTGCTAAATCTGAAAGGACATTCTGGGCAGCCAAAAGTTTTGATCCCCTGTGCTGAGGTATGTTTTCTGAACTTATTTTAAGAGAACAAAAAGAGGCTGCATTAAGGTTCTATTTGAATAGCTCAATGCCACCATGATAGGAAATATCTTCACTCTATGCTGGAGAACTGGACCCAATTGCTTAAGCATTACTGTATCTCTTCTGCATCATTCTAGAGGGCATCTCTATTGAATATCTAGTAATAATGAGTATCTAATAATATTAGATAATATTTATCTATTAATAATTTATAATTATAATATTTTGTCATATAATCTAATATTATTAGATAGTAACATTGAGTATCTAATAATAACATTTTTCTTTGAAAATTGACACTGACATTCTGGATTTATTAATTCATCTCTGATAGTTCCTAGAATTCACAACTGAAATTGTGGACTTGGAGATTTCTCTGGAGGAAGATTTGATAACAAAGTCCATTTATTTAATAAGACTAGGACTAGTCCCATTTTCTGTTCCATCTTAGATCCAGTTTTTTGTTTTAATTTTTCAAAAAATTGTTCTCTGTGAAAAACTTTTTTTTTTTTTTTTTTTTGGTTTTTGGGTCACACCCGCAGCACTCAGGGGTTACTCCTTGTTCTATGCTCAGAAATCGCTCCTGGCAGGCTCAGGGGACCATATGGGATGCCAGGATTTGAACCACCGACCTTCTGCATGCAAGGCAAATGCCCTACCTCCATGCTATCTCTCCGGCCCCTCTGTGAAAATTTTTATTTTAAAAGTCCTGGTGCTTTACAGTTCTATAGTTCTGTCGATGATAAAGGATCATACATATAATATTCCAGATCCTCTACCAAAGTGTCCTTCCTCTCCTTCCCCACCTCAACACTCGCCTTCCCATACATCTTACTTGCATGAAAAACTCTCAGAGACTTAGATTGAAAGTTAACTTAATTCAGAGATTTCAACTCTCAAAATTCTTAGGCTCTGTTGCTTTTGGTCATTTGTTATTCCTCTACTATGCTGCTTTATGTTCCATGTTTTCACAAGATCGTCATACGTCTCTCTCTCTCTCTTTCTCTCTCTCTCTCTCTCTCTCTCTCTCTCTCTCTCTCTTTTCTCTCTTTCTTACTGGCTGACTTCACTTAGTATCATACCTTACAGTAACCAAGGAATTGTTCTTTCCATTTATCTGTCAAATTCATTGGCATGAAATAGCTTAAAATAGGTACTTATTAGCTTTGAAGTATCTGTTAGTGATGTGGTTTATAGTACTATATCTTTTTTCATTGCTGATAACTGTTTTCTCTATTGTTTTGATTTCTGTTGCATTGATTTCTGCCTCGTTCTTTCTTTTTTCCTAGGTAGTTTGGTATTGTCTTTGGATTTGGTTTTGTTTAGTTTTTTCATTGTTTCAGTCTATACCTGGATAAAGACTTACTCTTGCCTGTGTTCCTAGGGATCACTCCTAGGACCATATGTGGTGCCAGGGATCAAACCATATTCAGCTGTGTACAAGGAAAAAGCCTGGTACTATCATTTGGCCCCCTTTTCTTGCATCTTGTGAGACCCTAAGATCAATCTCTAGTACTGCAAAAATTACTTTCTTTTAAAAATTATTTATAAGCATTGTATTACCTTTCCACAGACTTCCTTAAATGTTATACTGTAATATAATTAATATTAAAAATAAATTGCACATATATAGGAATTTGACATAGACATCTATGTTCATGGATCCATCACAACAACCAAGATTCTAGCTATTCATCACCTCCAAAAATATGCTCATCTGCTGGAAACCACTAATTGGATTTCTGTCACAGTAGATTAACTCACATTTTCTAGGATTTTGGATAAATGAGAGCTAAAATATACATTTGTCTTTCGATATATTGGAGATTCATCTCTGTAGATGTGTAAAGAGTTCATTTCTTCTCTGTGCTACTGTTTCATTTTATGAATATGCTTAGATTTGTTTATGGCTTCTCCTCTGAGTGGACACTTATACTTCTGTCATTTCTGGCTAGATACAGATAGATCTGTTGTATACAAGTCTTTGTGTGGACATACATGTGGATTTCTCTTGGGTATTCCTGGCTTACTCCTGGCTCTGTGTTCATGGATCACTCCTGGAAGTACTCAGGGGACTTTATAGATTAAACCCAGGTGGGCCACATGCATGACAATGCCCTACCTACTGTACTGTAACTCCAGCGTGTTATGAAATAGTCGAGCTGTGGTTTGAACTATCTGCTGTCCTCCCAGTTTCTGGATCTTGTACATCCTTGGAACAGCCAGTCTTTTTCATTTAGCTAGTCTAACAGACATGTAGTGGTATGATAGAGTTTAACTTTCAGGAGTATTGCCATATACCAATTATATTATCATCTACAGCATCTATAGTTTCCATTTCCTCCTTATTTCTTTTTAGGTAGACATCCTAACACTGGCAGGCTGGAGTGATAGCCTGTGACTGACAGGTTTGATATTCAGGAGTAACCCACTGACCATAGCTGAGTGTGCCCCCCAAAAAAAACAATTAGAAAGACGTACAAAGATTTGCAAGTTGTTTTATTGTGAGGTTCTTAAAAAAGAACCTTTTTAAAAACCTTTTTAAAAAAAGGTTTATCCATTTTTATTTTACTTATCTTGATTTTGGGGCCACACCTGGTAGAAATCAGGGCTTTCCTGACTCTGCACTTAGGGATCACTCCCAGAACGGCTCAAGATATAGAGGACCATGGTATAGTAGAGGATTGAACTCAGGCCAGAATATGCAAAGCAGATGCCCTACCAACTATAGTATCTCTCTCACCTTCATAGTAGTTTTGATTTACATTTTGTGATGTTGAGCATCTTTTTATAGACATGCCTATTTATTTTGTGTGATCTCTGGGAAAATGACTAGTAAGATTCTATAGTCAATTTTTATTTTTGAAGTCCATGGTGTGTAATACTGTGTAAGTTTTAGATGTGCAGTGTCACAGTTAAATAGCCTATACCACACCCCACATCAAAAGTCTTGTTATCTTTTACTATCGTCCATTTGATCCTCTTTACTCACCCATTCATCTTTCTCTGCCTTCCTCTTCCGTAGCCTTTATTTTGTTTTGAGAGTCCAAGGGTATGTTTTGTTTGTTCTCTTTGCTCCTTCCACATATAAATTAATCAAATGCTAATGTCTTTATTTCACTTAATACAATACCCTGAACAAAGACGGGCCTGAGGATATACCTCTATTGTCCAAGACAAAATGTATTTTGGTCTATTTGTTTGTATATTTCATGTGTATATATTGATAACCTTGTGTGTGTCTTATCTCTTATGAATAATGCTGTATGATTTAATCTTTATATGTTTACTCCTATCTGTGTTGTCTAATTCGTTTTTTCATATTGTTCAGGTAAATACTATAGAGCAGAATATTTACACCATGCAGTTGTTCTGTTTTTAGTGTGGGTAGAACTATCCATGTTGTTTTCCACTGACATCCCACCTACATGCCCACCAGCAATTCGCCAGTCCCCATTTCTCCACATCCTTCCCTGTACTCACAGTTTCTTGTCTTCTTCCAAAACCATTTTAACAGGTTTTAGATAAAATGGTCATTTTTCACTTGGTGTTACCTTAATGATAAGCTGTAAATAACAGCTTTTCAGACCAGAGTGATAAACAGGTAAGGTGCTTGCCTTGCATGCAGCTGACCTAGGTTCAGTCCTTGCAACTTATATTGTCCCCCAGTCTGTCAGAATAGCCAGAGATAACTCTGTGTTCTTATTTTTAGCACAGGGTCAAAAAATGTATACATATATATTTCTGTTGTTCCTATCTAAGCCTTTATTGGTAAAATGTCAGTTTAGTTTCTATATCCATTTTTCAAGTTACATTGTAAGTTGTATTTTGCTGTTGGTGGGGGTTTAGGGTGCAGTTGGTTATGTTGTATGAGTTTGGTTTTTTCCAATGACTTTTGGCTACCAGCCTTACAGATAAGCTTCTCCATACAGTAGGTCAGCTTTCCCCCCACATACTCACCCTGCTGTGCTCAGGGATTACTCTTGAAGGTGCTTAGGAATTAAGCCCAGATGGCTGCTCTGCCTGCTGTACTATTACTCCATCCTAGTAGGCTAGCTTTTAAATGGTGGATTCTTTCACTGTACAGAGAAACAAACTTTTTAGTTTGATGTCTGTAATTTGATTATTCACACTTTCACTTAATTTCTCTTGCTTTTGGTGATCAGTCCACAAAGATCCACAAAGATCTAATTGCAAAGGCCAGTGTTAAAAGGCATGTCCCTATTTTCACTCTTTGTAATTTATGGTTGTAGGTCTTAATATTCAAAGCATTTTATTTGATTTTTTAGTTAAGTTTTTTGTATGATGTTAGATAGTAGTCAAACATCCCCCCTTTTTTGGGCATATGACTACATAGTTTTCCCATCACTATTTATTAAAGAGTCTTTCCTTTCTCTGTTGGATGCTGTTGTAAATTAGTTACCTAAATATGTGTCTATTTTCTTCTGAATTGTTAATCCCATCCCACTGATCTGTGTGACCATTTTTATTCCAGTAATATACCATAATGACTACTGTAGCTTTGTAGAATAGTTTGAAATAAGTAGCATATCTACACTTTTTTTTTGTTCCCTTTTGGGGGGTGCTGGGCCATACTCGGCAGTACTTAGGCCTTACTTTGTGCTCAAGGATCTTTCCTAATAGAGACTGTATGTGGAGCTAGGGATCATTGGGGTTGGACATATGCAAAGACAAGAACCCTATGTACTAGGGCCGGCGAGGTGGTGCTAGAGGTAAGGTGTCTGCCTTGCAAGTGCTAGCCAAGGAAAGATCACGACTGCGGAAAGATCGCGACTGCAGTTCGATCCCCCCGGCGTCCCATATGGTCCCCCCAAGCCAGGGGTAATTTCTGAGTGCTTAGCCAGGAGTAACCCCTGAGCATCAAATGGGTGTGGCCTGAAAAACAAAAGAACCCTATCCATTGTAGTATTTCTCTGACTCACTTTTTATACTTTTTTATATACTCTTTTTTTTTTGGGGGGCCACACCCGGTGACACTCAGGGGTTACTCCTGGCTATGCGCTCAGAAGTCGCTCCTGGCTTGGGGGACCATATGGGACGTCGGGGAATCGAACCGCGGTCCGTCCTAGGCTAGTGTAGGCAAGGCAGGAACCTTACCTCTAGCGACACCGCCCGGCCCTATATACTCTTTTTTTTAATACTCTTTTATACTCAAAGTTATTTTGGGAGGGGGGTTGAGGTCCTTTTCAGTTCTAAACACATTTTATTGATTTTGTTTTATTTCTGCAAAGAATGCTATTGGCATTTTTATGGGGATCACACTGAACTTTTGCTTGTTTTGATATTAGGTATACCTGTCTGTTTGCATGCTTGTTCCTTTTTTCCTGATTTATTATGAGGGAGGGGGTATGAAAGTCATACTCTAAAATCTATTTTTGCCATTCCACCAGGTTTTTGTTTTGTTTTGTTTGCCTTTTATGCGATTGATGGTATTTGATGTAGACATTTTGGCTTGTTATGTCCTCCTGACAAATTGGCCCATATGCTGATCCTCGTTAGCCTCGGTAATAAGTCTTGCTCTGAAGTATAGTGCCGTCATCGTAACCTTTCCAGTCTTTTTACTTTTAGCCTATTTGTGCCTTCATGTTTAGAGTAAATTTCTTGCAGGCAGCATAGAGTTGGGTCTCGCTCTTTTATCTAACCTGGCAATCTCTTTGGACACTAAATACTTGAGGGTCTTTCTCTACTATCAGTCTCTCCTTTGGGGACTACATATTTTTCTGATGATGGCTTAGCTGACACTTTTTCTGTTCTTTCATGATGATTATCAAAAACGCTTTCATGCATGTTTTACTTAAGAGGGATATTATTTCACAGAGGATACTTTGAGTTGGCCTCTGAAAGAAAGACCGGCTATTGTGGATTGGATTTGTTAATTAACATTGTCAACCAAATTCTCTATCTCTTCTTGGGTTAAAACCTATTTGAACCATCTGTTCTACTTTTCTTATCCTAATCCTATTTTTATCTTGGCTAACGACTGACTTTTTGATCTCCAGAAAAATTTCAAGGAGACTTAGCTATAACAACAAAAAATCTATACATTGTTCCTCTGAAGATGTCTGTTTTATCTCACTTACAATAATTCTCATTGAATTATTTTGAGTATGAGTCAGATAAAACTAAACTAAAATGAAAAAGATTTTAAATGTTTGCACTCTTTTCTAGGTAAAAATGTCTCCGTCCTGCCATCATCCATCTAAAGGGGACCCTGCTGCTAAGAAGGTGAGTTTTATTAAGCCAAACCCATCTTCCTTCTGTGTGTTTCATCTCCTCAGTTGAACAGATTTCTCAAATTAACAATGATTTTGAATTATCTTAATGCAGACCAAGAGCTTTCTGACTGGATGCCTTAATGATGTTCCACCAGGAACTCTCTGGCTCTTCCAGAGAAGTCAAGTGGGGGTTTGGCCTTATATCATTCTCTTGGCAACTTAGGAATTTTCAGTGTGCTAGAATTTCCATCTTCTCTGCCAGGCAGGCCTCCCAGTTGGTATCTGGGAGTGGTGGCAGATGACAGTTATCTGAAGGATGAAAACTAACCCATTTTTCTTAATTATATACTTTCCCTCTAATTGGCTGGGCCTGAAGAAAACAGGCCCGAGGTGCTGGCAGCACCCTGTGTTCCTGGCTAGAAACTTCAGTTACTGAGAGGGTTAAGAGGGATTTGACAGTCTTTTAACTAAACCATCCTCAGATGCTGTGAGAAGAACCAATAAAACCTTCTCCTTTGTGTAGCCATTCTGTGGGAACATTGGAAATAGATGGACAGTTTTGCTCTTTACTTTTTCCCTTTTATATTTCTCTGACAAGTTGAAGTTTCCTTGGAGGTAGATATTCCTGTGCTGCTCTTGTTTCTTTCTTGTTTGCCATTTTAGCCAAAATCCATGTCCATGAAGGGCTGTGGAACAAGCAGTAACCACTTGCTTGCTCTGTTGACCAACAGCAGGTTCTGGCTTCAAAGTAAAATGCCCGAAATGGATCCGTTTTCTTTACCTTCAGAGTCCCTCAGGACTTTCTCAAAAGGAAAAGAGAATAAAAGCCAAATGTGTTGTCTGACAATCCTGATAAGGCACTGCACACGAAAATCTCTCTCACTCCTGTCAAGACAGCAAGGGGCAGGCAAGGCTGAGGCGATTACAGTTGTTGCTCAGAACTGTCACCCTCACATGAGAGCTGGGACCTGCTTTCTATGTCTGTCTCAGAAAACAAATGAAGAAATTAGAATCCAGAGGGAATTTTTGTTATTCTTGCCTAAGTTCTTAAAATGTCAGCCCGTGGAACATGCTTCTGAAGTCATGAATAAGAACCTACACTTTGGATTCAGCCAAACTTAGATTCCTCTTATTTATCTTGAATAAGTCAACCTCATGATGCTTACTGGTAAAATCTGTCCTGGAGGCTAAATTTGATACCACCAAAAGTGACTGCTTTGATTTGGTATATGGCACATAGTAAGAGCACTGTTAACTAGCCACACATTGTGAGTACTGGTGCTGTTACAACACAAATTTTTCAATTCCTAATCAGGTGCCCTTTTTTTTAGGATACTTAATATCATTCCCTAACAGGTATTACTTATGTTGGATACCAAGCAACAGAGATGTAAAAATCAGTCCTGTTCTTGAGGATCTCAGCGATTTGTTTTGAAGGCAGACAATGCAGTGATCTTTCCCATGCTTTTGCTATCTACTATAGAGGGTCAAGCTGAGGCAGGGAGGGAGAGAGAGAGAGAAGAGAAGAGAGAGATACTCTGAAATGGCAGAGCTGGCCAGTTGCTTCTGGTACAGTGCCCAGTGGAGGCGTTTAAAGATGGTTAGCTGGCCCCCTTAAGCCTTGCTTCTGACTGTGTGAAAGCAAATCACAGTGTGTTTACAGGTATTTGTTACATGTTCATTTAGAAGCAGGTTCATTCACTTGTTATTTGGAATGGTGTCAAGTCCCAGCTCTCTAGCCACTGTCAGAGGCATGGCTGTGTGACAGAAATGGGATTCCTTGACTCTCATCATCAGTGTCAAACAGCAATTTCTTCAGGTAACTGAGGTGACATTCCTCAGTGACTGGATGTAAAATACAGCCTTTCTGTGACTAGCTCCAAAATATCTTTATATCTTGGGAGTTCAATGGGAATACAATGAAAGTTCAAATTTGATAGTGTTCAGCCAAAGAACATTTTTCATTATTTTTTGTTTATCTAATAAACAGAAGTCTTCCTGTTGGTCAGTAGATAGAAGAGCTCTGGAATACAGATCTTTAAAGGCTACTGAGTTAATGCCTACCTAAATAGCACATCCTTAATATCACACTGGATTTTGGTGCTTAAAGTAGTATATACATCAGGGCTGGGGCAAATAGAGTGTTTTCCTTGCACGTAGCTGACCTGAATTCTTTCCCAACATCCTATATGGTCCCCTGAGCCTGATAGAAGTGAGTCCTGACAGCAAAGCCAGGAATAATCCCGAGTATTGCTGGATGTGACTGAGAAACCAAAAATCAAAACAAAACAAAACAAAAAGAATTGATTTTAAAAAAGTTTATCATAGCAGTTGCGCCTCACAGCTAAAAAGACAGGAAAGGCTTTGCAGAGAAGGTGGGGCATTATTAAGCTATGAGATACAGGGGGAGGAGACTTCCAGCAGAAAAAAGAGGGGTCAAGTCTGGCCATTTTTAATATGGGAGCACCAGGAAACCTAGAGGGTGATCAGGAGTCCAAATGATTGGGAGCTCAAACTGTGACTGCCTTCTTGAGCAATCAAGGCTTCTGTCAAAAGTGAGGTTAGAGACAGAAGATCAATTAGAAGGACAGGACAGCTGTCCTGGCAAGAAAAAAAGATCCTAAACCTCACTTGTGTTAATGGAATGACTTGGGCTCAAGTCTTAGCTGTTTTCTTCTTCTAAAATGTTCTGTTTGACATTCACCCAAAAGGACGGTATGCACACCACTATTCCTTGCAGCACTTGGTACAAATCTAGGAGTTGGAATCAACTTAACTGTCCAACAACAGATTAGTGGATCATGAAGATGCAGTCGTTTAAATGAAGGTTGCCCTAGAACACTCTTGGAAAAAAGTGAGAAGAAAAAAAAATAGAGTGGAGCAGGGAAAAGACATGTAAAATAACTGGAAACAGAGACTAAAGGAATTCAGGTACATTGGTATTATTGAGAAAGAACAAAACTAAATATCCAGATCATGGAGTTAACATTGAAATCATGAGACACATGTTTCTCATGATTTAAGTTTAAGTTTAAGCCAAACTTAAAAATGTGCCTGTTAAGATAATAGATGGAAAAAAAGATAATAGATGGGAAGGGGATTGAAGAGAGAAAATGGCGGTATGGGGTGGACTTTGGGAACATTGGGAGAGGGAAGTTGACAGTGGTGGTGGGATTGTGCTTGAGACCTAAAACTCAGCTATGAATAACTTTGAAATCACAATGCTTTCTTTTTTTTTTTTTTTTTTTTTTTTTTGGTTTTTGGGCCACACCCGGTGACGCTCAGGGGTTACTCCTGGCTATGCGCTCAGAAGTCGCTCCTGGCTTGGGGGACCATATGGGATGCCGGGGGATCGAACCGCGGTCCGTCCTAGGCTAGCGCAGGTAAGGCAGGCACCTTACCTTTAGCGCCACCGCCCGGCCCCGAAATCACAATGCTTTCAATTTAATTTTTTTATTTTAATTTTAAAAGAAAGTTCTGTTTGAAGGGCCATAGTGATAGTATAGCAAGTAGAGTTTTTGCCTTACATGCAGCTGAGTTCGATCCCCAGCATCCCATATGTTCCCCAAGTCTGATAAAGGAGTGATTCCTGAGCATTGTGCCAAGAGTAAATCTTGAGCACAACTGGGTATGACTCATAAACAAACTAAAAGAGTAAAAATTTGTTTGACATCTTAAGATAAAGTTAGTATTCTTGATAAAGTTAGTATTTGGGGTGTGGGCTGTTTGAGTTCTCATAGTATCCTGAACTTTTCCTTACCAACATATTTACCTAGCAATGTTGAGATTGCCTCTTTATTAAAATGCATCTCCCCATTAAACTGTATGGCTCAGAGGTGCAGAAACCACATCAATATTGTTCACTCTGGGATCCAAAAGTACAAAATAGGTGATCTTTCAGTTGTTGAGTGAATGTGAGTCTACAGAAAGCAGACTGGGGACTTGGCCAGGATAAGTTGAGGAAGAGCAAAGGAAATATCACAACTCTACCAGCCCCATCCATTCCTTCCTGACTAGAACAGCAGTATACTGAGTGTATAATAAAACTCAGTCCCTAATTTTTACTTTCTTAGGTGGGCATGAAATTTTTTTTTGGGGGGGGGGGTCACACCCGGCGGTGCTCAGGGGTTACTCCTGGCTGTCTGCTCAGAAATAGCTCCTGGCAGGCACGGGGGACCATATGGGACACCAGGATTCGAACCAACCACCTTTGGTCCTGGATCGGCTGCTTGCAAGGCAAACACCGCTGTGCTATCTCTCCAGGCCCGGGCATGAATTTTTGTGTCTACGTGTGTCTGAGAATGCATGTATATGTTCATGCTTGCATATATTCAAATTATCTTGAGCTACAATTTCCCTTCCTCAAGTTGTGCCAACAGATGGAAGAAGCAGCAGCAGTGTGTGCTGATCAGAGTGGCTGCCAGAGTGGCATGTGTAAGAAACACAAAGGAGCAGTAATGTTCTTGATTTGAGCCAAGGATTCTGTTGACCAATAACAAGAAAGTGTTTAGTGACTCTGCTGTCAATGTTGGCCTGTCAGGAGCTGGATTCCAGCGTATGCAGAAACAGGGGCTGTGTTTGTGGGCTCAGCTGAATGGGTACAGGTATTTCAGGAGCCATCCTCCACATTGTTAGAGCACATCCCAGTCTAACAGATCCAGAAGCCTGTCTACACAGAATAATTTTTTTAACATGGGCATTTCACATTTTAGAAAGCATATTCAATTTTTTGTGTGAATATTTATGTATGCAAGCTTTTTTTTTATTAGTATTGTAGGTGAGTAGTTGAGGCACAGCCAGCTATGCTTAGGTTCTGCTCTGCTCAGGAATCACTCCTGATGGGACTCAGAGAACCAGATATCAAACTGGAATTGACTGCATACAGGGCAAGCACCTTACCCGCTTTACTCTCCCCATCTCTCTGTTTACAAGTTTGTTTTGTTTTGTTTTGTTTTTGTCTGTTACTTGCTTTTTGTTTGGGGGCCACACCCAGTAGTGCTTATTTGTTATTTCTGGCTCTGTACTCAGGAATCACTCCTGGCTGGCACAGGAGACTATATGGGGTGCCAGGGATTGAACCCAGGTTGGCCCCATTCAAGGCAAGCACTGTATCTGCTGTGCTGTTATATTACTCTGGCCCTTACATACAAACTTCTTAAAGGGAGCAATGAAGGTGGAAGGTACATGTGCTTCCCTAGGGTTTGTTTTCTGTTTTTTACCATTTTGATCATGGATTTTTAGCTTCTGGCTAGAAGCTAAAAAATCAGGGAGTATTTTCTATAAATTAAAAAGATTGCCATAAAAATTTTCTCTTAGAAATGAAATAGACTGGGGTTGGAGTGGTAGCACAGCAGTAGGGCATTTTTGCCTTGTGCATGGCTGACCCAGGACAGACTCGGGTTTGATCCCTGGCATCCCATATGGTCCCTCGAGCCTGCCAGGAGCTATTTCTCAGCACAGAACCAGGAGTAACCCCTGAGTGTTGCCCCAAAACCAAAAACAAACAAAAAAACTAAATGAATTTGTAGAGTGTGAGGGCGATCTGGCTGCCATATCTGTCACCCCATTGATCGCCAGCGTTGATTCAGCTGATCTGGCTGGGTAGATGAATGTTCCTTTCTCCCTCACTGCTCCATGTGCGTCCCTCCCAAAGCCACACAATCAGTCGAAGAGGACAGCCTTCCTGAATAGAGACAGACCATTTTTAGTCTAGGATTTATGAGTAGCTGCACTCCCCTGCTAGAACCTCTAAACAAGCTCTCAAGGTCCATTTGTAGGAGAATGTAGGGTAGTCAAGCTTCCAAGACTCCAGACAAATCCAAATGAGGCGCTGCACGTGGCAGTTTGCCTTCCTTAAAAAAAAAAAAAGAAGAAGAAGAAAAAGAAAAAGAAATGAATTTGCAATAAATTCCCTAGAGTAGATCCAAATTGAATGTGTTGAGAATCTTTGAGGTGGATTAAGATTTAGAGCAGTAGTTTAGAGAGGTAAGAAGACAGAATTAAAAACCACTCAGTAGGGCATTTCTTGGTTCAACTAAGGCAGTACTGAGAAGGGATTTGTATAGCCAAGAGGAATTGTCACAATGCACAGTCCAAGAAAGCAAACTTGTCTTTCATCTTGATATCAGCGCACTGCTCTACTTTCCCCGACCACCCCTCTATGCTGGATGAGCTTTTTTTCTGGCTATTTTAAAGGTTAGTGGAACCCATCTAACTCATCTCAGAGCCCATCATGGATATTTGTATGAGTGACTTCTTCCAGTTGGAGATGGAGTGACAAAATAGAACTTTGTTATAGTCCTGGACAATATCAATAAGACTACGAGGTGCCAAAGGGTGAAAGGCCAGTGAAACATAATCTTGCTTTCAACACATCTCCCAATTAATAGTAACTGAGCTTGTGAGTTTAATAGCCAGACCTCCCAGAAATCGGTTATTGGTGTCTCAAGTATTCAGGTTTGTTATAAAAATTTGGAGCTGCTTTTTTCTGTTGTTGTTCCAAGTGTTCTGGTGAGATAAAAATTTTATAGCCAATTCCCAGCCTTGCCACTCATGTCAGGAATGCAGACAGTTCTGCTGGCTCATAGTTTTTATTGACTCATAGGGTTTAGATTTAGAGTGAAGAGGGTGTCTGGTGTGTGTGTGTGTGTGTGTGTGTGTGTGTTGTGTGTGTGTGTGTGTCTTTTTGTTTTACGGGAACAAGCCTCTTAGAGCCCTTGTTTCCATAACAACAGGAAGAGGCTGCAGTATCTCCTCTAACTAGCCTCAGAAATGGCTGAGTGATGGTTAAGGAAAACGTGAAGAGAAGAAAGTACTAAAATAGAATCAGCTTTTTCCAGTCATCATTGGATGGTGGTTTTAATAAAGTTTTCATCTGGTTTTTGTAGGCTTTTGGGAACCTTCCAAGCAGTGTTTGCGGGGGGATGGGGAGCACTCCTGGTAATAATGCCCCACAACCAAACTATTTGGGTTCAATGTGAAGGCCCAGAGATATGAAGCTGCCCCTGTAGTGCAGGGGATTGAACTAGGGTCAGCTGTGTGCAAGGTATGTTCCAAACCCCTGTACTAGCTCCCCGGCCCTGGTTTGATTTGTAAAGTCTCAGTCTTAACTCTCTCCTACAAATAGGTAAGTTTTTATAAGTAATGAATTGAGAACCTTTAACAGAGGCTTTTAGATTATCTATTGTAATAGGACTTACAGTAACATGATTTCAATCCTTCTGCTCCAAAACAGAGTACCTCACTCAGTGTTTGTTTTTGCCAAGACAGGGTGCAGTGGGCCCGGAGAGATAGCACAGCGGTGTTTGCCTTGCAAGCAGCCAATCCAGGACCAAAGGTGGTTGGTTCGAATCCTGGTGTCCCATATGGTCCCCCGTGCCTGCCAGGAGCTATTTCTGAGCAGACAGCCAGGAGTAACCCCTGAGCACCACCGGGTGTGGCCCAAAAAACCAAAAACCAAAAAAAAAAAAAAAAAAAAAGACAGGGTGCAGAGACCCAGTGCCTTCCATGCTAGTGTCAGAAGCTGAGATGTGTTTGCCATCAGACTCTGGAAAGTACTGATTTGGAAGGTAGCACAGACATGCCTTAGTGCTCAGAGGATAGAATTATTGGTAGTCACTCTGCAGATAGCTCAGCATGAGAATTGTCTAGTAGTGAAATCAGTGGCAGATCTTAGATGGCTGCTGCAGTGGGATTCCTGCCATGGGTAAGAAGTTGGACTAGTTGATATTTGGCAGGGGGAGGGGGCCCCTGAAGTGTTAGCATCTTATGAATTTCACTAAAATCAGATGCTATCTTCATTGATTTGATCACTGATTTTAGTTAGACCCATACATTCAGTCTGAACTAATAGATTTCTTGTTTATCAAAAACAATTAATTTGGACTTCAGTAGAGACTAAGTTTAGCAAAATTATTGCTATAATCAGAGGGAATCACTGCAGTAAAGGAAAGGAACTCACTGTCACCTGGAAGACACTCTAACCATAATATCTACAGTCTTGGAGATCCGACAGAAAGGACATCTCTTTTCATTGGGCAGGTAGAACTTGCTAAGGTAGAACCAGGCTAAGAACCGCCAGGTGCTGGAGAGCAGGTATAGAGTTGGGCAGCTAATTGAGAAATACCTTTCTTCAACTGTTCAGTTCTCAGGAAGAACCATTAAGGAAGGGTTGTATGTGGTGGCTCAGAACGAGGGTAGATCAAAGGTTTGGGGAAGCCAGAGAAACTAAATCTTAACCATTAGTGAATTAAAAGTTGCTCCAGTCAATCAGGAAAGACAAACTGTTCAGCTTTCATCTTTAATGAACGAAGAATGGGAATTAGGGTGTCTTGTCCTGGGTAAGCCACAGAGGACAAGGGGAATCTCAATCTATAGGAAGCTGACTTTTCTTTACATTAAGCTGTTTTCCAGGATATTACAGAAGTATGGAGGATGCAGGGTGGAGGTTTCCAGGAGTTCAATATGCTCATGAGTCTGGCCACAGATGCCATGTGTTTCATTCTCTCCAAACTTAAGACATGAAATCCATGAACTGAGCTTTTCTGCAGCCTGCTTTGTAGTTCTCAAGGAGCCAGAGATTATGTTGACCAGAAGCAGTTTGTGCAGAGAGCAGTGGTACTGGTATGCAACACTGTTCTCACAGATAGTTTTGTGTATCCTTTACCAAAAGAGACAGACTAAAAGGGTTTCCAAGGATCGCAAGAGTGCTTGCCCAGATCACGTCAACTCTTTTTCGTTTGCATGAATGAATATTTTCTAGTGTAGTGTTTTGACTTCTACAATATTTTAAAGACTTATCTGCTAATATTTATTTTATCCTCATGTTTGAAAAATAGCTTGCTGAATAGGATTATTGCTTGGAATACATATTTCTTTTGTTTATGGTTTGGTTTGGCGGCCACATACAGCAGTGCTCAGGGCTAACTCCTGGTTCTATTCCACAGATCACTCCAAGTAGGGTGCTAGAAATAAAACCTGGATCAGCCTTGTGTAAAGCAAGTCTCTTACATGCTGTACTATCTCTCTAGCACCACATTTATTTTTCTTTGAACAATTAGAATATGGTGCCCCACTGCCCATTTGCCTCTCTTGTTTCTGCTGAGAGGTTAACTACTCACCTTGTTTCTTGCTTCCTTTTAAGTACTTGGTTATTCCTTTTTCTCTTGCTACTTTTAAATTTTTGTCCTTGTATCTGAGATGCATTGATTTTACCATGTGTCCATGAATCACTTTGCTTTTATGGATTTTGTTGTCCTTCCTGGATGAGTACGTTATTTATTTCAAATAAAGTTTGGGATATTTTGAGCCACCATTATCCTAATATTTTTTCTTAGTCTTCCTCTTTTTTCATTTTGATTCTTTCATTATGCCCTGCATTTCTCTGACTGTTCATGTTCTATCCTTATCTTTTCGTCCTGTTTTTCCTTTCATATACTCTTGATTCATCTGTCTTCAAACTTTTTCACTCTTCTGCCAGTTCAAATTTGTTTTGCCCTTCCTGGTAAATGTCTTTTCCTGGTAATTTTTTATTTTCATATTCACTTTTGCTTGCTTTGGTTTTGGACCACACCAGTGGTACTCAGGGTTTACTCCTGGCTCTGCTCTCAGGAATCACTCCTGGCTGTGCTCAAGGAACCATATGGAATGCCAAGGCTTGAATATGGGTTTGCTACATCCAGGGCAAGTGCCTTAACCTTTGGACTATCCTCTGGCCCCGTCGTTGTTATATTTTTTTAACTTCAAAATTTTCACTTAACACGTTTTTTTGCAAATTGTTTTTATTGATAACCTTTATTTGGGGGCAGCTTTGCCATCATGCCTGCCTTCACTTCTAAAATTATGTTTTCTCTCAATTCTACACACATAGTTTCAATAGCTGCTTTGAAGTATTTTTCAATTACATGTGACATCTGGTTACTCTCACAAGCAGTTTGTAGTGTCTGTTCTCTGTTCGGGAAATGACCACATTTCCCTATCTATGTGTGTCTTGTAAATGTTCATTAGGAAATGGACATTCTAGATGAGGTATTGGAACAATTCTACATATTGATCCCCCTTGTCTGGGCCTCGTTATTTTATTGGCTTGTTTCTTTTTTAGTGTCTGCTTTGCTGTTTTCATGATTTCTCTCTCCCCGTCAGTTTTGCTTCCCATGGAGCACAGCCTTTGGCTGCTGCAGCCTCCTTGGGATGGTTAGGCCGTTGATGGGGCTTTTTCTCCTCTTTTCAGACCTCGGAAATTGTTCCCACAAAGGATGGCCAGTTTAACAGCTTTTATTTACAGAGCTTCGTGGGCCCCGGAGCATTGTGGGGTACACAGAGGTGTCACTGCCATAGAGATTGCCACTCTCTGTGCACTATACTCTGTTGCCCTGTGTCTATCACTCTGTGCTCTAGACTCTCTTACACCATGCTCTATGCACTATGGCTTGATCACTCTATACTCGATTGTCCTTACTCTGCCTATACTATGCTCTGTACTTTGTTGCTCTCTGCTCTATCACACTCTGTCCTATGTTCTGTCACTCTGTTATTTCTGAAGCCTGGGTTTAGCATTTGTTTTAACATCCTCACCAATGTCAAATGAACAAATGAACAGTCATTTTTCTGCAGTCTTCTACAAAGTACTTGGCTCGTAGTCCAGCTTGACCATAAATCTTTTGTCACAACTTCTACTTTTCTTTTTTCTTTTTTTATTCATGTTGAGGTCATGCCAAGCAATGCTCAATTATTACACCTGGCTCTGTACTCAGAGATTACTCCTGGTGGGGCTCAGAGGCCTTATGGAATGCCGGGGACCAACTGCATGTAAAGCAGGCATCCTTTCCGCTGTACTCTCCCTCCAGCCACAACTTCTACCTTCCTTCTTAGATTTGAACTTCTCCACAGTTGGGAGCAAACACAGCCAGTTGCTGTAGGAGAAAAGGAGAGGCTTGTGTAGGTTCTACCCTGAAAAGGGCGTAGGACCCATCGTCATCACTGGGATGGACCATGGCAGGCTTGTCTTGGAGTCAGTGCCCTGCTCTCTTCCCTAAATGCTACTTGGAAGGACAGAAGCTTTAGGCCCTCCTAGTTTGCCTGTCCTGGGGTGTGGCTGTCTCTTCACATGCTAGCACAGGGGCCTCAGTGCACATGTCCATTTTATGAGTGGACTCTAGGCAAAAGAAGGGAATATCACCACTGCTCATGCATGCATGGCTGAAGGAAGATGAGACATGCTGAAGTCCTTCCCAGTGAAATACAGGCTCCCAAGCTGGCAGGGGGGAGGGTAAAGGGGAGAAAACATTTTTTTTTATTTGGTTTTTGGGTCATAGACGGCAGCGCTCAGGGGTTATTCCTGGCTCTATGCTCAGAAATCGCCCCTGGCAGGCACGGGGTACCATATGGGATGCCGGGATTTGAACCACCATTCTTCTGCTTGAAAGGCAAACGCCCTACGCCCTACCTCCATGCTATCTCTCTGGCCCTGAGAAAACATTCTTGGTGCCTTCCTGGGACAGCATTTCTGCCTCACTGAGCCAAGCTTGAAGGCAGGAAGGAACAGCTAGACTCCCTTCCCCACGCCAGCCCTTTTTACTGAATTTTTTTAGTTTTTGTTTGTTGGTTAAATAGTTCCTTTTTCATCCTTTGGGTAGTTTCTAAGGTCTTTAAATAGTTGGACTCTCTCTTCATGGCTGTCATCATGTCACTGGGGGGGCTGATTAGCCACAGAAAGTCCAACTCACCTTGCCTACTGCTCCCTAGACCTGCCCTGCCCCCACTGGCAAGCCACCTCCTAACAGGATGGTCCCTCCTTGAAATTTCAAAGCAGCTTCTTCCTTTCTGAGGGGTCCCAGCCCTTGCTCTGAAAGCCCACCCACACACTATCCAATCCCTCTCCCACAGAGTAGCCTTTCCAGTCTATCATATTGGTGGGACCATATGTCCCCCTCCCAAGGCTTCTCCTGTCTAGGGAGAACATCGGGGGCCTTGTCCCTGAACCCTCCCCACTCATCTGCACCCGCTCAGACACCAGCTCTTCAGTGACTGCATGGTTTTCCCAGAGGTGGGCTTAGAGAAGGATAAATCAGCCTTCTCCCTGCTAGGCAGCGTCTGTAAATGGAACCATAAGCACAGGAACCTGAATGGTCCTCTGGCATGTTTGTCTTGCAGTGAACAAGGTTAATAGCAAACTCCTGATTCTGTTTCCACATGTTACTATGCTAATATATCCTGAGTTTATACTGTTCTAGAGCCAAGTACAGTGTATTTCTTAACATGATTCCAGTTTATAGGCTCTGGGCATTGGCCTTTTAGCTTTATCCAAGTTGTCGATAAATTATTTGTATAGAACAAAACCAAGTACAGAGCCCCTTTGCCTCCTCAGAGACCTGGGCAACATGATTTATTTGTCGCCACAGTATTTAGCAACTGAGAATTAATGGGTGTGATTTTTTTCTTCCTGCTCTGTGTGGCGTCCAGTGATGGGATTTTTTTCTGAGTAGATTCAGATGCTAAAGCCTCACTATGGGGGTGTGTGGCACCCAGCCCGGCTTTGTTCCCTCAGTCACTCCCCCTTTTAGCAAGGAAACTCTTATCAGAACAAGATCCATCCCCATCCTGTCTACCATGAGCTGAGATCTTGGGCTATTGAATATTGGAGTATTGATCGTGCCACAGACAGGTCTTTCTCTAATAAAGTGTTGGTTGCTTCCTGCAGTCCATGGCAGTGATGTCTTTTCAGTATGTGCACAGCAGAGCAACGCCAGTCTACTCTTGTGCTAAACTTGGCAGTTCAGGGGGCTGAAGTTTATCGCACAGTGTCCCACTGTTACTCTTACCTGTTTACTTCTAAAGCTCAGGTACTCCTGAAAGCAGAACTTTTTGGGAGTTTGAACTGATGCAGCATATATGGTGGCCTAGTAGGCAATAGATTGTGACTGCCAAATGCAGCCATCTGTCCAGGTTTCTATGTGGGTCATTTCTTGTGCCAGCTCCAAAAGGTCTTGTTCCTGATATGTTGTATGTGCCAGAAGCCTAGGTGGAGTATGTTCAAGGAACAGTAAGCAGCCTCCCTTGGTCCAAGTGGAAGGAAGGAAAGAAAAGATGAAGATGAGGCTCGTGTTGGTGTTCTGTGTTGTCTGCAATGACTCAGGTCAGGCTTTGGTGCTTTCATGCCTGTAGCTCTCTGTATGTATCACCCAGGGATGTTCACATGATGACTGGCCCTTGCATTGAGTCTGAATAGGGTTTAGCTCTCTGGCTTTGTAGTGAAATATATATGGTTTTTCCAGACATAGCATGTCCTTATAGGAGCGACTTCACTCCTTGCTGGGTGCATTTTTTTCATCTCTTCATCTGTTCAGGCAACTTGTGTGCAGTCCTGATGGGTGCAGTCATCCCTGTAGGTCTTCAGAAGGAAGAAAATTCCAACACTCTGTGTCCCACGTTTCGCTGTGAGAAGCCAACTGTCTCCTCCTCCGCCTACCCCCCACTTCCCACTTACCTCAACAATGTCCTCACATCCAATCAGTGTGGAATGGATGTTCCATGCTTTGCTGTTCCATGCCTCTGTCCTGGCCCCACTGTCTTCCCCTTCTGACCCTACAGTCCACCCCCCACCTCTCTGGTGCTTACAAAATCTTTGGAGCCCCCAGGCTCACAGAGATGCATCTGAAGAGTTGGCCATGACATTTGCGGCTGGTTGAATCACCAGCCCACATTTCATCTCCTTCTACTTTTCCTTTTCTTCTTTAAACAGACATAACCATCTGTTGCATTTCCTAAACTTAGCCAGTCCTGTGTCCACATATTCACTCTGCCTCTCCTTTGCACAATATGGTAATCTCCTTTCTTCCCTCCCCTCATAACTGCAGCTTTATTTTCAGCCTCCAGTTCAAATTCTATTTTACTTCTTTTAAAAAAGTATTTATCAGGGTAGGAGGGATGGAATAGATAGTACAGTAGAGTAGGGTACTTGCATTGCACGAGACCAACCTGAGTTCCATCCCTTGCACCCATGTGGTCCCCTGAGCCCTGCCAAGAATGATTCCTGAGCACAAAGGCAGGAATAAATCCAGAGTACTGCCGGGCATGTCTCATAAACCAATAAAAGGAAAAAAAGTATTTATTTGGGTATATTTTCTATGCACCAAGTATGGCTCTATACAAGGAATCCTACAATGGAAAAAAAAAATCTAGTATCTGCCTTTATAGAGCTCGCACTGTGGTAGTGGAGAGTAGACAAAGATATGGAAGATCTAGAACTGTAAGTCTGGGAGATAAAGCACAAAGGGAGGCTGATGCTGGATTACACAGTGATCATACGTAGGTGATGGGTCATGTTTCTGCCTGAACAAATGGAGACTTCACCATGTGCAGGGCCAGAAGGAGTTGCAACAGCTCTGTGTGAGCCAGAACATTGGCTGAGTCCCAGGAACTGGAGCAAGACCCAGTGCTTGACTGCAGACTGGGAGCTGGTGGGGGGCCTTATTAGAGGTTCACTTCTTCATTTTACAGTTCACACAAAATAGAAGTAAATGGAATAAATTGATGATGTAGAAGGGGTGATAAGGGAAGAACTGAAGAGAGAAGTGAAGGAATAACAAATCAGCTGGTATAATCCTGTGATGAGAGTGGGGAAGTACAGTGAACCCACTTACAACCATAATCATGAATTGAAAATGTGTTTTAACTGATTGTCTTCCTTAGAATTCTTGAAGGAAGGGATACTGGGCAGTCATCTGCCCACTCCTGGCACTTGGCATATGCTCCCTTATTCCAGTATTGTTTGGGCACCTCACTTACCTTTCTGACTTGATTTAAGTTTTTGGTTTTTTTTTTTTTTTTTTGGTTTTTGGGCCACACCCAGCGATGCTCAGGAGTTACTCCTGGCTCACTGCTCAGAAATAGCTCCTGGCAGGCACGGGGGACCAGATGGGACACCGGGATTCGAACCAACCACCTTAGGTCCTGGATCGGCTGCTTGCAAGGCAAATGCTGTTGTGCTATCTCTCCGGGCCTGATTTAAGATATTTTTAATGTGGCTATATACCTCACCTTGCCCCACAGCAGCTCTGAAGCAACTTTTAGTATGCAGATAACAGAAAAGGAGAAAAACGAATAACTGAGTGTGCCACGGGAAACATGGATTTTTTTTTTTTTTTTTTTTTGGTTTTTGGCCCACACCCGGCGTTGCTCAGGGGTTACTTCTGGCTGTCTGCTCAGAAATAGCTCCTGGCAGGCACGGGGGACCATATGGGACACCGGGATTCGAACCAACCACCTTTGGTCCTGGATCGGCTGCTTGCAAGGCAAACACCGCTGTGCTATCTCTCCAGGCCCGGAAACATGGAAAGTATTACCTGAGGACAATTCAGTACCAAAATTCACAAATTCAAAGCATTTGGAGAAGAAAAAACTTGAATGCATAGTTTTTCATCCTGACTCTTATAGGATACTGACCTTACACATGGCCTTTGGTTTTGATCCCCAGCAGATAGACTTTTAAGCCCTACCAGATATGATCCCTTTGCACAGAGCCAGGAGTAAGCATTGAGTACCACTGAATGTTGTGCAAAAACAAAAAAAGTTGAAATTAGACAATATTTAAGTCATTTATACCATCACAGTGAAACCCAGGTTTACATTGGCTCCATTTCTAGCTTACACTTACCTAGGGGTAAAGTTTTCATTACTTTTGGGGGGTTGTTTTTTGGGGGAGGTGGGGGGCTGGGCCACAACCAGGGATGTTCAGAGATTAGTCTTGGCTTTACACTCAGGAATCACTCCTGGTGGGCTTTAGGGGCCATATGGCATGCCACTGATCAAGTCTGGGTTGGCAACATGCAAGGCAAGAATCCTACCTGCTGTATTGTCTTTCTAAAACCCTTTTTAAAAAAATTGTATTTAAACACTGTTTTTTACTACATTGTTGACAACACAGTTGTTTCAGACATTCAGTGTTCCAGCCCCAGTCCCACCACCATTGTGACCTTCCTTCAATCAATGTCCCAAGTTTAGTTTCCCACCCATCCCTAAGGCCTGCACAAAATAGTTTACCTTATATTATTTATTATTCCCTTTGTAGTGGGGTTTATTGCTTGGAATAGACAGGATGGCACAGGCATGCTGGCTATCTGAGGTTGCATATGTTAGCTGTGGTATCACTACACTTGGCCGTACTGCTCATCTTTTTTGTTGCACATACTGACATTTCCCACCTACCCAAGCCTGTCCCCTTAGCAAGTATAAAATGATTTATATTACTTGTTACAATGAGGGATAAAATAGATTAATACAAGATATCTCACAGTTGTCATATCGCACAGTGGTGTTACAAAAATCATGGTCTAAGGATTTACTGAGCTGGTTGGTGCTAGTCAAGCCTTCTTTATTAGCTTTCGCTCTTTGACCTTAGAGATCTACTACTCAACTTTCCCACCAGATTTGTTGTGTTCCTACTGGGTTCTCAGTGCTATAAAATGTGGTGGTGTACAACTAAAAATGTGGCTGCTCACTTGAGGGGCTGAAGTGATTTGGTAGCTTGAGGAGGTTTGGTTGTGGAGCTGGACCATTTCTATTCTGGAAAAATGTTGAGTGGGGTGAGGCTACTGATCTTTCCAGTGGTGGGGAGAAGGGGAAACCTACCTATCCCCATTCTGAGAAGATCCCAGAATTCTCAACTTTGATCCATGTACCTGATCGATTGAGCTTGACATCCCTTTCAAGATTAGTTTTAGATTGGAGCATTTCAATCTGGAGATAAAGTTTTCTGTGAACTTGGTATGTTGCTTCCAACTCCCACATGCTGTTTACATACAACTGCTGTATTCACCAGAGAACTTGCTAAGACAAGCCTACTCTGTGCTCTGAGGAAGAGCCTGACTTCAGTCTTCACAGACCATGGACACCCAAGACAGTGTTTAAGTGCATTACATAAGTATATCTATAAGCATTTCCCCACCTTGAAAAGTTTTTATTGATGGTCACACTTAAAAAATCTCCATAATGATCACAGTACATGTGTTTTCTTTGGGCTCATCAAAAATATTACTCCATTCTCGCAAAACATGCTAGTAATTTGTTTTGTTGAAAATTGCACTCACATTCTGTTTTCCTTCTGTCAGGAACCACAGTTCTATTCTACATTTTGTACAGGATTTGATAGCAGCTGATACATGTATTGGATTCTTATATTTACTTGTGTTAGGAGAACTAGTCTAGACTGGTACCTTTAATTTATAATGGCAAGATTCATAAGTCTCTAGATTCCTATTTTTTAAGATACAGTGAACAATTGCTTTATGTTATTAATTTCACTCCCTCCTCCTACCATTCCCACAATAAAGGTATCTATAAAGAGAAGATATCCAAAAGTTTTTCACTATTTTATTTTAATTTGTTTTGGGAAGAGGGCACACCTGGCAGTGCTTTGGGGACCATATAGGATTCTAAGGATCAAACCCAGGTTGGCCACATGCACTAATCACTGTACTATCACTCTGGTTTCAAAGTTTTGGGATTACTAGAGTTTTTAGATTACTCAAGTATACAGCCTCTTTCCTTTGGCTTGCATATGTAGGCTGGGAATCAGGGATAGGAGGACACCCAGCAGTGTCAAGCTCAGTGATTGGGAGAAGAGAGGTTGCTTCCAGCAGTGCCTGGAGACCCAGAAGTTCTGAGAATTAAACCAGGGACAGTCGCAAGCACCTTAACCCCTGCACTATTTCGTTGGCCTTGCAATTTGTAATTTTAACTTGCTTGGGGTTTTGCTGATTTCAGGGTATAATTTGCATTCTAACAGTCCTCTTATAGTCATTTTTAGATTTGTTAGTGATGGGGCCCAGAAACCTGGAACTGATAGTATTTCAGGAATCCTGGTGCTGATTAAAAAGAATTTTTTTTTTAATTTTAAAAACCCACCATTAAGGACCCTTCCCTCTGAAGAGCTTTTATCATAATTGCCACCCACAGCAACAGCCGTCAAGATAATTGTTTGACTTTCTTCTTAAGTAGGCAACAATCAGTTAATCAAAGGATGGCAAGTCTTAATTACCCCTATGAAGTAAATGCTTTCCCTGTTTTGAGTTTTCTTTCGAAATAAGGCAAACATTTGGTCAATAAGACATAGGAGGATTTCTGAGTAGCAATAAAGAATGCCACCCCACTAAGAAGCTTTCTTTATTTCCTATTTCCCACAAAAATTCACTTCCCTAGATTATTTTTTAAATCTTCCTTTCTGACAAATAGAAAAAGGTAAGAATGGAGTGACCCCATTATTCCCTGTGACAAAGAATTCAAGGAGAATCACCTCAAGAAAAAACCAACACATCCAACCTAAATATCTCATTTTCAGTACTATCACTTTTTATTGTTGTTGTTGTTCTTGGGCCACACACAACGGTTCTCAAGGGGTACTCCTGACTCTGCATTCGGAAATTACTCCTGGCAGTTTCAGGGAACCATATGGGACACCGGATTTGAACTTGGGTTAGCTGTGTGCAAGTCAAATGCCCTCTGCACTGTACTACCGCTCTGGTTTCATCACTATCACTTTTCATTTCTATTTCTAGTGTCCTGACACTAGTATTGATTAAGAGAATACCGAAATTACATTGGGGGGGCAAAACCCAACAATTTTTTGTTAGTTCTTTGAGGGAGCATAACTCATTGTACACAGAACTTACTCCTGGCTCTACACTCAGAGATCACTCCCCTCAAGCTCAGGATGGCAGGGATCCCATATGTGTTCAAGGCAAATGCCCTGTCCACTATCCTGTGGCTTTGGCCTCCAGCAATGACTTTTTAATCTCTGAAAGTTTGAACTTTACAGTCCCAGGAAGCTGTTATTAGTGACAGGAAGAAAACCACCTATTTATAGATTCCCTCTCCCTTCCTTCATCATCCTCTTCCTGTCCAGATAGTTTGCAGATTTTAAATTGCCTGACTGAAATTGCTGTTTCCTACAACCTCAGACCAATTTCTGCCACTACTGAAGCATGTTTACTCCGATTTTCTGGCATTGTTTTATTGCTTGATTTTCCCCGACAGTCTTCCCCAAATAGTTGCCTTTTCAAACAGGCAAGGCATGGAACAGCCATGCCTGAGTCAGGGTGGCCTCTGGGGAGCAGAGACTTAAAACCAGCACTGAGACATTTTTCTTTCTGTGGGGAACAAGAAAACTCTGGTGTCTCTTTTGACAGTGACCAACATGATCTAAGGCCAGCACAAGACAGCCCCACTTGGCTGCTATGGCCCCTCATGCTGCCTTCCTTTGCCCACCCGTGTTTGCCACCTGCAGCAGAAAAGGAATATGCCAAGGAATCCTGTTCCCTTACAAAACTGTCACTAATGCCTTCATTTCTACACTGTGCTCATGTCCACAGGAAACATGATTGGAACAAAAATCTGACTGCTTACAAGACAGGGAAACATGCTGTTCTGCTGTTCCCCACCCTGTTCACATGGGCTGCTTGGGGTAGACTGTGAGGATCTTTCTCAGTTTTATAATTTGCTCAACTCTGTACACAAGTTCAGCGATTTTCCTGTGGTGCAGAACACATTCCTGAGCTCCCTGTGGGCACAGCCTTCTCATGCATGTGTGAGGCCGCTCCCGCCATCTTCATTGCTCTCTGTGGGCCCTTCCATCAGGTGCTCTGAACAGTGGCACCCTCTGCAGGGCCTTCTGAGACATCCCAGGCCTCAGGGGACACAGTTCTTTCATTAGAAAGTGGAATCATGATTAGTGCCCAGGGGATCCAGCATCATCAATATTCCAGGAGTCTTGGCAGGACTGTCAGGCTCCTTCCAGTACCTGGCAGCAGACAAGAGAACACAGCCTCTGGAATGGGACTGTCCACTTTCTGATCTGGGCTTAGGTCTATCACTGGACCCTAGCACCTTAGTGTAGTTGGTTCTGTCCTGAATAAGGATGACAAAGGTGCCTGCCTGCTGAAGGTGGGGGTTGGGGGTACTGGTGTCTATCACTCTCTTCTCATGTCTCAGAAGACCATCCAGTGTTCTAGTAGGTTTCAACCAGGAGTAGCCCCTCCCTCTCTCCTGCCAGTATAGCACATTGTCTGTTACCCAACCCATAGTGACCTGTGATTGGGGAATTTTGTGGCCATAGGGGCATGAGGCTGTGAGGTAAAATGTGTAGAAAGGGGGCTTTCTTTGTGCGAGTGGGAGAGAAGTGTAGCTTAGTACTTGTCTTGAAGCCAAGGCTTAATTTTAGGCACCAGAGTCATTATTAAGAGCTGCTGGTTTGAAACCTCATAGATGGTGTCCTGAGCCAATGTGGGCCTGAGAAAGGCATGAGAGTATGGCCCAGCAGGGACTTCAGAACAGTTGGTGGGCTTTCAGGTAGGTCCAGTCCTCAGCTCACCACTGGCAGAGTAGGGAAGGAGCAGGAAGAGGCTTTTAGATACAGAAGAAAGCATTGGGAAGACAGAGATTGTGGGGATTTAGTCAATTTAGGAAGACACTCAGACCCAGAATGGGGGTTTTGTTTTCAGGACCTTGTTTATTGTGATGGATACAGACCAAGGTCCAGAGCCAAGCTGCCTTCCAGCACCATCCCAGCTCCCTCTGATGCTTTGTTCCCAGAGCCCAAGGGTGACCATGGTCATAGGCCATGATCATAGAAATCTGCAGCTCCTCAAAGCCCTGGTTCCTGTTCTTTGTCCAGTGGTGTGACCGCTCACCTCCCTCATCATCGTTGTTAACACTAAGCTTCACCCCAGGCTCTTCTGGACCCTCAGGGCCCTTTCCCCACCTGATTTACCCTAATGGTAAATGGAACAAGGTCACTTCCAGGGCTGTCATTACACTTCCTCTAATGTTCACTTTAATTTTCCCCTCTTGCCACTGGACTTCATTACAGAGGAGAAAATCGCTTTAGCAGATAGTATCAAATGCATTTATTTTTCTTTGTCTTCTGTTTGGGAAGATCAATGCTGTGCCAGTAAATTAGATATTATTGGCGGCTGAGGGACCAGCCCTATTGTCTATGGATTTCATTATAATTTGGGAGATTGGGAGTGGATTCACTTTCTGTCACTCCCCCTATGGTTTTGTGCCGTACCTCATACTCTATCTTTCTGGGAAGGGAACCAGGGATCTCTATGCTAATGTCTCAGATGGGATGTTTGCTTCTGATTATGTAAGAAAAGCTAGGATTAGCCTCAGTAAACACAACTATCTTGTTTGTATATGCCCACCGGACTGTCATCTTAGGCAAGGGGCTAATCTTCTCCATGCGTCTACCCCAGGACAGGAGCCCCAACTCCTGACATTCCAGCCCATGGGTCTTTCAGACCCTCATCCCGGGAATGTAGGTGACAGTCACCCTAATCATGGGTTGTTATTACAGGATATAAGCTTATGCCGACCTCCTACATTGTCTCTAACACCCCAACAGTTCTGTATTAGAGAGTCTTCAGATAACCAGGCTGGGGTGGAGAGAAGCTAAAGTTGACAAGAGAACCCCAGCATGTGTCTGAAATCAAATGGAGCCTCATGTCCCCACTCTGTTTGCCCTGTGTCCCATCACTATATGACAAGAGTATAAATGTAGGCATCAATGAGGAAGGAAGTAGGAAGAGGGAGTCAAAGAGATGGCACAGGAAGTAAAACCTTGCGCATGACCAACCCTGATTTAGTCCTAGGCACCACATATATTCCCAAGTACTGCCAGGAGTGATCCCTAAACACCAAGTGTGACCCAAACCCATTCGCCCACCCCAAGGAAAAAGAAGTGGAAGGTGTGCTTGCTGGGCCCCATCCCTACTTCCATTTCAGCAGATCATTTTTTTCTGGCTGCTTGGTGCCTATCACAGCAAGAACTGGAGGCAGCCTCAGAACTCTGTCATCCCAGCATCCCCTCCCTCTCCATGTATCACACACCAACCACCCTCTATTGCCCCTTTGCCACTGTCTGCCCCGCACTCCCACATTAGGATGAAGAGTATTCACAGAAAATGGAGCGATTGCCTAAAGGGCTGTGCATCCTATTAATGTGGCTTCCCAGGAACCTGCAAAGGGCACTTCTATGTGTGCACTGGAAATTTTGATATTTCCCAAAAAAGCAAGAGCAGGTCCCGTGGGCATTATGATCTTGGGAGTCACTTGGACTCCAGGATGCAGCACTTGAGGAGTAGGGCCCCCACAGGCCTCAGGGGTGCTACACAGACTACAGCACATGGCCAAGTTTCCTTCCCCTTCCCTGAAAGATGTTGGCACATGACCTTTCCTGACATTTAGAAAGAATCCTTTCAACTCCCCCAACGTGGATTAAATAAAAACAAAATTGGTATTTTCACTGAGATCAAGGGGAGACATGCCAGAAATTGCCACAAACCTTTACAGAGCCCAAGATCTAGGGAACAGGAAGACAGCTGTGGTGGGTTCGCAATTGGCTACGGCTGATTGAACAGGTGCTTTACAGGGCTCATTAGGGAGGGGGGGAGCCCCTGCAGTGTGGCATTGCCAGAGCTTGGGGCTCACTGGGAAATGGGGCAGCCCATAATGATAAGACACTGTGAGCATTAGCAAGGACAGTCCAAGGGGCCAGAGTAGAGACTCCCGTGTCTCCTTGTGTGCAATGCTGAAGGCTCAGCCCCAGGCTTGGTTACTGCCCAGCTGTTTGCCTGATGTCTGCAGATAATGCCAGTGGGTTTTACTGTTTGTTGAAATTCCACAAGCACTTCTTTTAAGACTCACCGGGTCTCCCAGAGCACAAGCTGCCAATACTCACTTGGCGTCTGAGGCATGTCTGAAAAGCGAGTGAAATTCTTGTCGAACAAATGTTCGAATTAGTAACCATAGGAACACAGAGAGATGGGACCCTCCAGCTCCTTGTCAAGGCATTGTTGTGTTCTGTGCCAACGCCACTTAGCAAGACACCCCCAAACTCACAGTATCTCGGCAGCATGGTCCCCTTGCTCCCCCCCATCCCTTGATTCCAGCCAGACTCTGCCAACAGGGGCCAGAGTGGAGGCCCCTGAGTGTGGGCTGTTGGATATTCAGGTTCCTCATCTCTCCCTATCCCCACAGGCAGTACATATGCTGGGGTGTCACACAGCAGCCTCCTGTAGGAAGTGAGATCTTGTTTTACTGTTCCTCTAGATCAGTGATGGCTAACGTTTTTGAGCCGAGTGCCCAAACTGCTGCACAAAACTAAAGAATTTCCTCAAAGTGCCAGCATGTCAATTAAACCTTAACAAAGTTTTAGTATCTAAAAACTCTTTAAAAATTTTATAAATTTATTAATTGCAGGCCCTCCCATGTGCCACAGCTGGCACATGTGCTATAGGTTCGCCATCAAGGCTCTAGTCTAGATTAATTTGGAATGAAGGGGCTGATGCAGAAGAGGCTCTGGGGGTAGTTCTGGGCCTCTACCCTGGATCCTGGTTCCTGAGACTTGGGCAGGACAGACACCAGCTACATAGGCCTTTGTAGACCAATGCCTTTGAGAGGATAGAACTCTTGCCTCAGTGACTTAGTGGCCAATCCTCAGATGCTCCCTTCTCAAAAAACACTTTGATTCTAGGAAAGATATTCTAGGGCCTTCGTGGGCCCTAAGCTCACTAAGCTTCTCACTTCCTCACCGACAGCTTCTCTAAGCTTGTTTCCACAAAGGTTGGGACTTGGCCAAGCAAGGGCTTCTCCCACCTGCAGGCAAGTGGCTTCCAGAAGACTCCAGGCAGCACCACCAGAGATAACTTTTGTCGCCTCCACAACTTTGGAAAGGTGACTTCCTACTCTCTGAGAAATGTCAGTGAAGCCCTTTGGTGCCTGCAAAGATTTTAAGGGCCATAAGGAGAGGGCTTGCTGAGTGCACCTTCCCTGGACAGGTCCTGCAGTTTGAGGTGATAGGCCTGTGTGGGTGCAGCTGCAGCTGAGTGTCATTGTCATCTCAGTTCTCTCTTGCAGGGGTCTCTGGGCTTTCCAGACTAGACGCCTTGTGATAACCCAAAAATTGATAGTGCCTGTCTTATTATTCGTGTTGGATAGACTTCCTTGCTTCACACCATCTTGCTGTTCATTACTAAGTGAATCAGGAGAAAACTTGCAAGTCAATAAGATTCAAAAGAAATAAAGAATTTGGTTGAATCAGGAGGAGTTGAGATACATGAGCCTAGGCAGCCCATTAGTACAGGGCCTCAGTGAGGACAAGATGGCCACAGTCCCCAGCTGCCCTGTGTCCCACCCTCACCCACTCACCAATCCTTGAAGATTCTTCTGGGTCAGTAAACCAAAGGCACTTTCTGACTTCACCAGCTTATTGGGACACCCAGACACAGGGACGGGAAGTCATTCTCTAGGGAGTGAAGCTCAATCATTTTTCTCCTTCACTGTCCCCAAGTGGTGGGCATTGACTTCCAAAATACCTTCACTGGGATGAAACAAGCCAGTGCAGGGCTGGAGGTAGCAAAAGCAGCATATCTCTGGCCAGCGGTGTGGGCCCCGGTTATGCCGAGCCTGCTGCCAGATCTAGGTTACTAGCCACACTGTTCAGAGCTCCCGGTAGTAGAAACAAGACAAGAAAACAGAGGCCGGAGTAATAGCACAGCAGTAAGGTAAGTAAGTCGCCTTGCATGCGACCAACACAGGACAGAGATAGTGGTTTGAATCCCATATGGCCTCCTGTGCCTGCCAGGGGCAATTCCTAAAAAACAGAGCCACTGCTGGTGTGACCCGCCGCCCCCCCCCAAAAAAAAAACCAATAAAACAAATGACAGCCCAGAGATCCCACCCCAGTATGGCCCCCATCATGGCACAGTACCGAGGGGAAGGAAGTAAGTGGCAGGTTGTGAGGGGCCTCAGGTTCCTTGGCTACTCTCTTCGGGGGTCTCAGGGATCTGTCCTCAATCCCATTCACATCTGCTGTGGTGAGCACAGTGCCACACTAAGCCTTTCCAGACCTTCTGCTACTGGCCTGACCATTGGCAGCAAAGGTCAGATGAAGCTCCATACCAACAGTCCACTGGGCCATTTGGGGAAGATGCCTTTCTACCCAGTGACTCCCTCTCATCTCCCCTACCACATACACACACCTGATTCATTTCCCTTTGAGATTCTTTTTTGTGCAGAGGGAGGATCACAATCGGTGGCGTTCAGGGATTACTCTTGGCTCTACGCTTAGAAATCGCTCCTGGCTGGCTCAGGGAACCATATGGAATGCCAGGATTCGAACCACCACCTGTCCTGGATTGGCTGCATGCAAGGCAAATGCCCTACCGCTGTGCTATCTCTCCGGCCCTCCCTTTTAGATTCTTGGTTCAACGTTATTACAGAATAACCAGTGACATCTGGGGAGAGGGTCTCACAGCTCAGTTTGCAGGCTGAGTCTCTAATGATCAGTGAAAGGCAGCCCTTGAAATCATCCTGTGTTCCCTGTTCTCTGGCTGATGCCAGGACAAGAAGTAGCCAGCAGGATGGTGGTTTCCTTTGTCAAGAAACATGGAAATTAACTATCAGTATCATAGTGGTTCCTTCTCTGCCCTAACTAGAAGCGGGGGCTTCTACTACGGACTCATCCTCCTGGCCCTTGACTCTATTGTCTTTGGATATTAATACCATACTATTGTTTTGTTATATCCCACAAACAAGTACAATAATTCTATATCTGTCCCTCTCATTCTAACTCAATTAGTGGAACATAATACATTTGTAGAGGGAAGTGTGCACTGATGAAGGGTGTTGGACATTGTATGACTGGAACTCAATCATGAACAACTTTGTAACTGTATCTCATGGTGATTCAATTAAAGAATTTAGTTCTAGGGCAGGAGTGATAGCATAGCAGTAGGGCATTTGCCTTTTACACGGCTGATCTGGAACAGACCTAGATTTGATCCCTGGCATCCTATATGCCCCCCCGCCCTGAGCCTGCCAGGAGCAATTTCTAAGCACGGAGCCAGGAGTAATCCCTGAATGCCGCCATGTGACACCCCCCCCCCCCAAAAAAAAAAAGCTTTAGTGCTTAAAAAGTAAAAGAAAAAAATTTTAAACTGAAAGATTAAAGCCTTAAAGTTATGTTTCTGAGAGTCACCAGGTGTGGCCGAAAAATAAAAAAAGTTATGTTTCTATACCAAAACATTGAATTTAGAAGAGTTCCTAGATATAAAAGTGTTCATAATATTTTTTGCAAAAAAGAAACATGGAAACTATTATTATGTTCTTATTTGGGGGCTATACCTGATGGTGATTAGAACTTACTCCTGGCTCTGTGCTCAGAGATCACTCCTGGTAGTATTCATATGACAATCTGGAATACCAGGAATCAAACCCAGCCTGCTCCAGCTTGACAAGTGCCCTCCCAGCTATTCTATCACTCTCTAGCATTGGAAGTTCTTTTTTTTTTTTTTTTTTTTGGTTTTTGGTTTTTGGGTCATCCCCACTAGCGCTCAGGGGTTCCTCCTGGCTCTGTGCTCAGAAATCGCTCCTGGCAGGCTTGGGGGACTATATGGGATGCCAGGATTCGAACCACTGTCCTCCTGCATGCAAGGCAAACACCCTACTGTTGTGCTGTCTCTCCAGCCCCCCCCTTTTTTATTTTAATTGTGGTCAAAGTGAATTACAAATCTTTCACAGTAATATTTAAGGCACATAATGACAATGAATGAGGGGCATTCCCACCACCAGTGTTGTCCTCCCTCCACCCCTTTTCCCAGCATGCATCCCACTTCTCCCTCCTTTACACCCCAGGATGCTAGCATAACTGGTCTCCACTTGTTTGTATAGCTTGTTATAGATTGGATATCGATTCTGTTGTCCTTGACTTTGGGTTTGGTATTCAAGTCTGATTATTTTTTATTTCCATCAAATGAACATATGACTGTCTGGCCTTGGTACCATCCATTTTTCCCCCTCAAATTATGAGACTGTGATCAAGGTGATTCCAGTAATGTGGTTCTATTAGAAATATAAGAAAAGATATGGGAGAAGAAAAGAAAACAGAAAAGAGAAAAAAGAAAAAGAGAAAAGGGCAAATAAAAAAGAGAAAAAACTAGGAGTCCATCTAAGTGTTATAAATATCCATTTAGAAGAAGAAAGGAAAATAAGAAAAAGGTAACAAAAACAAAAGAAAAACACAATAAGGGAGTAACAACAAAAGCACAAAAAGAATATAAAAAGAATAAACCAAAAACCAAAACCATTTGTGTAGGTCATAGGGTGAAGGCTAAGACAGAGTTACTCTTTATGGTTATAGGAGTTCTGTTCCATCACTGTTGTTATATTCAGTCTTCTGTAATTAGTGGTCTTGGTTTTTGTTCAGATCCTAGGACAGAGCCTAAGGTATAATCTTTCAGATTGGTTCCAGAAGTTCTGCTCAGTAGCAGTTGTCAAAGTCAGACCTAGAATTAGAGATCTTGGTTTTTGTAGAAACTTCCTCATTGGTTCCTTGATAGGTTCTATCCAGCCCATGTTTGTCAAAGTCAGTCTTCTGTAGATAGTGATTTTGGTTTTTGATTAAGGCAAAGGATGACATGTCTCCTGATTGCCTCATACTATTAGGTGTCATGACAGGATGTCATGTTAAAACTGGTGCAAGTTGTTGCCTGGACGGCATTCAGAGTTGCCCCAGGAGGAATTTGATTCCTGGTGCTGTTGCTGGGACCTCTGTCAGTTCCACATTGGGATCTGGGGTTCTGGATTGGACAGTCGCTGTCCAATCACGTGGAGTCTAAGTTGGGTCTATATGACACATATTCAGGGTGCAGCCCTGGAAGTTCTTTCTGTCCTTTTCCCCTTGGGTATTGTCTGAACTGGGTCTGGAGCTTTTCTCAGTCTCCAGTGTCTTTGAAACATCCCCTGCACCATTTGATCCACTTTTATGAGAAACAAGGATCCACCACACATCTTTGCGCCAGGCCCAGGGCTGTTTTTCCTGCCAGCTTAGCCTGGCTCTTGGGAAGCACCAAGGCTGAGCATCGGGTGTCAGTGTTCTAAGGGTCACTCTGCCTCCTGGCCCAATGAGGCTGGTGGAAGGAGTATCTGCAAGGACTGAGGGGAGCGCTTAGCCCCACTAACCTACCTGCACCACCTCTTCCTCCTCAGGTGGCTTCGGAACCAGTCCTGGACCCACAACAAATTCAGGCCTTTGACCAGCTCTGTCGGCTCTACCGCGGGAGCTCCCGGGTAAGGCTTGTGGGCTCTGTGGGATGACTCACGCCAGCTTGTGAGGTCCACCCTCCCATCACCCCTTGTGTCAAAGGTGCCTTGGCCTTGGGGTGCCTGAGATCATGCACAGGAGCAGAGGGTGTGGGAGCACTGTCCCTCTCCATCAGTGCTCAGCCTGTGCCTCAGCCCTCATGCTTTTCCAACCCTTGGGCCATGCACTCCTCAAAGGAGCAGCTCTAAGGGGTTCTGGGAAAAGGAGGGGGGTGTCCAAGGTGAGAACGGAATCCAGACATCCCAGATGAGCAGACTTACCTGCAGGCACATGGTCTACTGCCAGCTTTTTAGCTCCCCCCCCCCACTAGTGCCTGCCCTGAAGCATGTGTGCCAGGCATCACTGCCTCTAACCATGGTTCCATGTGTCTCCACCCCACAGCTGGCACTCCTGACCGAACTCTCCCAGAACTGCGGAGAGGGCTGCAGGCCCTTCAGTGGCTCCCCAAGCTCCGTGTTCAACAACATCTTTCAGAACGAGAATTTCCAGCTGCAGCTCGTTCCCCCGCCTGTGACTGAGGACTGAGAGCCAAGCAAGCAGCTCCCCAGGCATTGGACCCAGGCCCTCCTCTCCAACTAGCTCCCTGTCCCCAGTTGCTGCAGCACCTTTCCTGGCTGCCTTCTGGGTTTTGCTTATTAAGCAAAGGGATGTCCCAAACCTCCATCGAGCTTTTAAGAAGATGTATTCCATCTCATGGGGCCTTTTCCCATTTCCTCTGAAGCCCAGAGTTAGTGGAGAGAGAGATACATGCACATACATGCACATGAACATGACACACACCCATGCACGCATATGCACAGCAGAGACACATCTCACACATACATCATACACACAGAGCCACCTCCAGCTGGGCAGCATGAGGTGCTTCAACCTCCACAGTCACTGGAAGTGGGGAGCATGGCAGGAGTATGGGGGCTTGTGGGGGCCTGGGCACCCCTCCTTTGCTATGTCTGTGAATCCTGTCTGAGTGTAGGACTGCCCCTCTGAGAATAAACTCCTGTCTGTCCCAGCTCTGTGGAAATGTTTTGTGTCATCCCACAGGACATCTGGATCTCTGGCTTCCAAAATGCTGGTTCACTAGCCAAGTTCACCCTCCCTGTACTCAAATATGCCACCCTCACAGCCCACTGGACAGGTTATTGCAGAGTCACCCAGAAGAAACCTTGGAAGTCACGCCTCTGGGGCCTGGGCCCCTGCCCCTCCATTCAGCTCAGTTCTGAGATTCTCATGTGCACCCAGGAACCGTCTCCCCACTTATGCCTGAGTACAACAGATCTCCTAAGAAATGGATGTGCTGTGGTAGGAGGGTGCCCCATGGTATCCCAGGGTGTTCCATGGGACTGGAACCTCATGTGCCCCTCATTAGCCAGCATTTGGGGTACATGGTGAAGGGGTAGGCATGGCGGGTGGAACAGGGTGTCTGTGTAGGGTCGCTGTCCTGTTCGGATGCTTCAGAGGTGCAGCACACAGACCCTTCCCTATAGTGTGGCATTTGGATCATGTCCCCCAAGCCTGGCAGAAGACACTGACTACAGGATGTGCCTTAGAGTATGCAAAAAGGAAGTCAGGAGCCCCCATTCACTGACACTGAGCCTCTCATAATTCTACACCTACACCTCCCCTCTCAAGTCAAGACTCAGGTCTGGTTAGTTCAGGTGGGGAGTTGGGGATTTGTCCATTTGGGGAGTTGTCCATTCCCTCATAAACTCAAGATTTATATAGTTCAGACAGACTCTTCTTCCTAAAATAGAGGCTCCCAAACTCAGGAAGCACCTCCTTTATCAGGAAGAATGTCCCTCAGTGTCCCACAAAGTCAACAACAGAAAATAACTTCCAGCTGTATCTGAGAAGAACCCCTTCCTAAATTCTCTCCCACAATACCATCCCCAAACCTCATCACCACAGTCCTTCTGTGGAATTTCCCCCATGACCCCTTCACCCAGTATAGAGGGGTGTAGGCTAAATCCAGTTTCATCCTGGCAGTGCCAGGAATTCACAGCCTCTGTGCCAGAGTGATAATACGTTTTGCCTTGCATGTGGCCTACCCAGGTTTAATCCCCAGTATCCCATCTCTCTGGACCCCACATCCAGTTGGGGCCTTGTGCTCCTCAGAAAACCACGTCCCTGTCCTGCCCACTCAGTACAAGCAGGGCACCCTCATCCTCCTGAGTCCAGGGAACCAAGCTTTGCAG